>NC_142517.1:161977500-162153500 GCF_057876585.1 Rhinolophus sinicus | reverse complement strand
AAGAACTTTGTGTGTCAGTCTGGACCCAATACTGTGTCTCTTGTGATCGTCTGCTCCTGCCAACTGCCGCTTTCTGCTCCAGCTGTTTGGAATCCAGACCTGGCACTCTGAGGTCTGCCTTTCTCTCTCTCTCTCTCTCTCTCTCTCTCTCTCTCTCTCTCTCTCTCTCTCTCTCTCTCTCTGTGTGTGTGTGTCTGTGTGTGTGTGTAGAGTCAGTGTGACAATGGTCATATATGGAATTTTATCTTCTTTACCGGCACATTGCAGAGCAAAATTCCAAATTTACTTCTCCTCTTGTGATCCAGACCTGTCTGAGTCCTGAGACAGCAAAGGAACCAGTGATAACAAAGCAAAGAGAGTATAAGCTGTTCAGTGGTCTACCCCAGCTGGTGGCCCAGCACATGGAATAGTATAGTATGAATCTCTGCACATCCGTAGAACTATATGGACATCTCATGTCTTGTGCCTTTTCCTATTTTGTCTCCTGGGTGAACCGCAGGGATCGAGACATTCATGGTTTTACCAGCATACCTGCGGCTCCTTCTCAGGTTGGGAGGCATGTGAGTGTTTCTGGGGGGTTGCTTCTGTGTATTTGGGCAGAGCCCAGACACAGGGCCATCTCAGAGGGTGTGGGGAGAAGCTGCATCCCTTCACAGGTCCGAGTCTTGCAGTTGCTGCTGCTGCAGGCTGGTCAGTAACACTGAAGACGTCCCTTTGGTCCCCGGCTTTTCAGACGGCAGTTACAGCACAGACAGCCTCGGGGTCAGGAGAATGTTATTCTCTACACTCGGAGAATAACATTACCTTTAACATTGTGAGGTAGTTGAGGGCTTTTTCCTATCTTCTTGTCATTTTCTATTTGTTCCCTTTAATCTTTTAATTATAACTCTGCATCTTCCAAGCTCTCAGATTTTCTCATTACTTTGGTGGTGGTTTGAGCAAAGTTGTAACAGCCCTTCGTTCTTTCAATCAGTATTCTCAGCTGGTTGCTGGGAATACAGTGATAAGAAAGAAAGACCCAACTCCTGCCCTCATATAACTTACATTTTAAAAGAGATAACACTAGGTAACCATAATGAAGTGTGTTAAACTCGGTGGGAAGGGACACCGGGAATTAAATGAGAGTTTTACCGAGTGAGAGTGGGGACTACTGGCAATTCAGTAATGGGCTAGGTGTTGAGACATCTGCAGAATCTGGGGGGGTCTGGCTGAGAAGACCAGATGAACACATTAACACATGAGAAACCAAACCAGGGAGGGCCAAAGAGGGAGGTGCCACCTGAGTGTTGGGTTTTAAAGACGTGGTATCTGGAGTGTCAAACATAGTCAACTCCCAAAATCTAGGATTTGTGCTCATTTGATTCTAAATTATTAAATAGAACTTGTGGGACTATGTGATTAGTTAGGACTTGCAGCATTTTATAACTTAATTTTTTATGGATGTGTAGTTTTTTTAATTAGCTCTTAAGTTTAGTGAAAGCGTAAATCATGAATTTTACTGTTTTGTGTTCCCTATAATATCTAGCCCATTGCTATCTGTATGGTAGCTACTCATTAAACATTTGTGAAATAAATGCAGGACTTATGATATTTTGTTGTTTTCCTGTGATTGTAGAGCATAAGAAAGATAAGAGGCTAAAATTACCCAGAGTTGAAAGTTCTAGATTCATCACTTACTCTTCTGGTGACTATTTTTTTCTACGAATGCACCATCTAATATTCAGGACCTTCCTTCACCCCATAGGGATGCGTGAGTGTAACTCCTTGTAATATTTTCAGTAGCAGGGTAATCTCTTAAGCATTTGAGGGGATGGAGAATGACAGCAGGCAGATGGGCCCATTGACAAGTATGTCCCCTTGTAGTACTCCTGTCACAACTGAATTATTCTGTCATTTGTGCTGTCACCAGATCAGGCTGATCCAAGAAGCAGAAAGAAGAGCATTTCCTGTGACTTTTAATCACAGAGGGAAATGGCTCTGTGACATGTGAGCTTTCTGTGAAAGGGAATAACTTTATTATTTTGCAGAAGTGGAGAGAGGGGGCATGGTGTAGCAGGATATGAATAAGTGACCTGCTTGTGATAGTGACAGTATTTTGAATTACCTCCGATTTGTTTAACTGATATCTCTTTCCTGCATCAGCCCACCTAATTTTAAGGAGTCCACTTTAGGAGCTCTGGAGTTATGCTGGACCACAGGCCTCACCAGCCAGCCATGCTGTTTTCATGATGAGGGCACTTCCTTCTATCTATACCTAGGAAACTCACCTGTCCACCTCCAATTAACTCTATGAGCAGGGCAATATCCTGCCCATGCTCATATGTGTCCATCCCACATTATGCGTCATTCTCGGAGACAGCCCCCCAGCACTCCAGGACACTCATGAGCTCACGTAGCTTTCTGAAGTGAGGAGCTCCCATAGTTGTACCTCTGGCATCAGACTTCCTTGTTATGTAAGTCTCTGATACTTGTCTAGAAAATTGTCCATTACGATTCCAATCCCAGAGAGTGCAGGAATAGAATGCATTAGGGCCTTTTGAAGTCCATTGTAGAAAAAGCTTTTTACTAAATATATTTCAAATCACATTTTTAAAAACTGGGGAACCATAGTTATTTTTCCATTGCTCATCACATTTCCCTAAAATTTTTCTGAATTATCCTAATAACTTCATCTTACTCATTTTCTACACATGGACTTTCTATGATTTGTCAAGGGTGAAGTGCCCAGTGCACAAAAGCTGTTTTGTTAATTCATTCAACAAATATTTCTTAAGTACCTACTATGTTCCAGGAGTCTGGAGGTGAATAAGGTCTGATCTTGACTTCTGGGCATTAAACTGTCATCCAAGAGGACAGTAAAAAAGATGTTTGGCTGCTAAGGAGTAATTCACTGTCCAGAGCATCTCAGTATCTGCTTAACGCTGTTGAATAAATGAGGTGTGTGTGTGTGTGTGTGTGTGTGTCTGTGTGTGTCTGTGTGTGTTTGTGTCTGGAAGTATCTAAATATTAAATTTTGGGGCTCAGTTCTCCCATACTTTGAATTTGATATGTAATTATGAATAAATACTGAAGACATGAAAACAGAGGCCACACATACTTCGTGTGATCCTATTGGCTTTGGGACATTCTTACTACTGGCAGCAGGGAATTTACTATTTGTCTTCATTCTAGATACTACAGTGGTCAGGTATGAGATAGTGAAGCAATTTTTTATTTTTCAATTACAACTAAGAATAAAACTTGGCAGGTTTAAGAACCTGTTTTTTGAGCATTGAAAAGATGGTTTTCACTTTTTATTTACGGAAAAATTCAAATTTATGCAGGAATAAAGAGAACAGTAAAATGAAATCTATGTACCCATCACCAACCTCAAGAACTATCTTAAAGCTAATCTTCTGTCATCTATAATCTTCCCTCCCCTCTACTCCTTGCTATTTTTTGTCCTGGAGTACTTTGAGGCAAATCTCAGACGTATTTTTCATCTGCAGGTATGTTAGTACTCACGGTGTTTGTTTTTATGCTGTAGAATGTCATTAGACAGGGCACATGCCCTCTTGTTGTCATAGGACCTACCCTTCTCATTGTCATTACCTGCCTGCCTCCTGCAAGCGTCTGGGTTCACAGCTTCTGAACTTCCTCGTGTCTTACCTGTTCCGATAGCCCCTTTTGTTACCACTTTCTCGACATATGATTTGTGCTGCTGCCTATAAATATCCAAGCCATATTGATAACTGTTTCCTATCAGCAAATTGCATAATTCAATGTTAGCTTAGTTTTTATCCTTGGAGAGGTTTAAATTTTATTTTCTGGGAGTATGCTTACATTCCTGACTGGCTAAATGGCTTTGAACATGGCCTCTCATTTTGCATTCTTGGTACAGCTTGATGAAAATGACTTTCAGGATCTGCTCAAAATTAATGATAATGCTTCCTTAACAATATTACCTACTTTAGGCTTTGCGATCATATACCTGAGTTTTGAAAGGCAAATAAACCATAGAGTTTATAATAATTTGAAGCAGATGCCTCAATCTAAAATGCTACTGCTGCTACTACTACTTCTATTACCAAAGTCCATGACAGGAAATCCTTTATATTATGAAATTCTATAATTTCATTATAGAATGAAATCCTTTATGATTAATAGCTTTTCCTGGTACTTGAAAAACGTAGGGCCTATTTCCTATTGGCCAGCTACTTCCTTAGAGAGAGCAAGGAAATATACATGAAAATTATACTGGGGAAATGCTGGTGTTCCTTTGCGTGGGGATATAATTAAATAACAAGATAATTTAATTATAAGTAGAATGTACATATGTATACAAACATATAGATAACACATATCTATTACACTTAACAATATTACACATTTATAATATGCAATTATAATATATACACTTAAAATATTATATAATATATATTATACTTACAAATAGAATTATGCTTTTATAGCTATTCTACTGTCCAGTCCCAGAGATATTTTGTCATGTCAATAAAAAATTTAGAACTTGTAAGAGAATTGCTTTTAAACAGTCTAGTATTTTAGTGCTTTATAAGTTCTAAGGTACATTTTAGAAACTCCTCTAGCGTGATTAATATTTCAAATTAGCTCCTGCCCAAAAGCAACTGTGATGGTGTCCAGAGTTGATATGTATGTGACTAATGGGGTGTAGTAATGTGAGTGCGATAAAAACCAGAATTACAGAAAAATATATATTGCACTCCTTAGATGAGTAAGAGTAACTAGCACGTGTTAGGATAGCACGTTTAGATGGCAGGGCTGTGCCCCTTCCAGAACTGATATTAGTTTGATCGAGGATTCCGTTGCTTTTATTTTTGTCCCTTAAAATTATAATACGTAACTGCTTTTCATCCGTATTTGGCCTGCTGCTGTGGCCTGTTGGCCTAGGCAGAATGTCACAGGGGAAAGGGCGGTGACTCAAGGCAGGAGACATTAGCAATACTTAAGTAGAGAAGGGCTGAGATCAGAGGGAACTCTAAGATTTTTGTGATTTTTTCAATCTTTAACCAAAAATAAAACTTTATTGACTCCTCGAATTCACTGGGAATTTGTTGGATTAACAAAGAATAGAAATGTAAGATGTTTGAAGCACTGTAGATCAAAGATCTAAACCATAACAAAGTATTATTTTATGTAAAGTCAGGGATCTAAGGATGTAAGTTGGGGGCAAAAAGCTTAGTAGTTATGAGTTTGGACTCCTACATAGACTGTCTGTACTTACTGTGTGATCTTGGGCAAGTCACTTAACCACTCTGAGTCTTAGTTTCCTCTGTAGGATGTGGTTCTGATAATAGTACTGATTATCTGGAATTACGGAGAAGTACTGAGATCATAGGAGGTGGAGCAATTAAGTTGGAGAACTCATCCTAGAAAAAGTGCTACATACCTCACTGCTAAATATCACTATGGTCACCTTGGAAGTACTCCCCTTGGGAAGCTATGCACCGACACCAGCGCCTCGTCCACCCTTCAAAGCAATTTTGGGACTCTTTTTCTGGAATGGCCATCAGAGCTGTTGTCGTATTACCCTTGATGTCCTGAATGCCATCAAAATGTCTTCCTTTCAATATTTCCTTTATCTTTGTGTAAAGAAAGAAGTCATTGGGGGGCAGATCAGGTGAGTAGGGAGGGTGTTCCAACACAGTTATTTGTTTACTGGCTAAAAACTCCCTCACAGACAGTACTGTGTGAGCTGGTGCATTGTCGTGATGCAAGAGCCATGAATTGTTGGCGAAAAGTTCAGGTCGTCTAACTTTTACACGCAGCCTTTTCAGCACTTCCAAATAGTAAACTTGGTTAACTGTTTGTCCAGTTGGTACAAATTCATAATGAATAATCCTCTGATATCAAAAAAGGTTAGCAACATCATTGCAACAAGTTCTCGAACGTAACTGTCAGACCTTGAATATGCAAAAGACTACACACACGACATGGAATCAGTGCTTGACAAATGTGAACTAGGCCAGCTCTCGTTAGTCCTCTCCACACTGCCTCCACTCAGTTAGGGTACTTAACATTGAAAACCATAGTTGATGTTTCAAGGAGAATGAGACTGGGTAAGTCTTTTATTTTGTTTCTGTTCCGTCTCCTCAATCCACTCTCCCATCCCCAGTTATCAACTTACTGTGAAACTTAAATAATGCTGCTCACTCCCGCAACAGCAGTGGGGGCCTGCAGAGGACTCACAGCAGGCCCGGTTCCTTGGGCCGCTTAGACAGTCCTAGAGGGACCCTCAGGCCCAGGAGCCAGCACACTGGAGAGGGCTTCCTGGTCCAGTCTCCTGTAGCCCCCACCCCTTTCCCGCCACTAGACTCTACTACTTGCCTGTATCTGATCCAGTCTCCAGAAAACGTGCCTGTGCCTGTAGAGATAAGGATGAGTGTGTTTTACTTTAGAGTTCTTTCTAAAGCATGTGCACATTCCATTGCTCTGTACTAATGCTTTTGATTGTATGTGTGAGAGTATGTGTTGAAGACAAGTACCTAATTATTTCTTTAACAAAAAACAAAAACAAAACTATCTCTAATTTAACTATTAATAGGCCTGAGACCCACTTCTATTTGTATGCGCATAAAATGTAATGCCAGCCTTAGTGTTTCTCACCTAACGTCCTTGCTTGATTTCAGAAGGTCAACTGCCTTCCTAGCCTCGGCTTGGCTCTTCTTCAGTGTTTTGTGTTTTGTGTTTTGAAATGTAGTTATGGTGGAAGATTGTTATCTCAGAGTCTAAACCCCAAGATACATTCAAAGGATATTTTTCATAGTCACTTATTTTAAGATTATGTCATTGCAATACCTAAGACTGAGTCTACAGGCTGTATTGTATTTGCTGACAGGTGAGCTGCTGGGCTTCTGAAAACTGGTTGGTGAAGTTAGGGGTCCGAGTCATAGCATGCAGGTATGTGTCAGGGACATCTTGGCTGTTTCATTGCTCTTGATGCATGACTGATATGGTTTATGTTCTGGTGGGAAACAGCTATTCTGTAGCACTGTGCAAGTATACACTATATAACCTATTCTTATGTAATATATATATATATATATATATATATATATTATATATGTATGTTATATATATAATACTTCTTGGGTTTGAATTGAATCTTTTCTGATTATGCTGTTTCAATTGTAAGCTCTTTAAATTTTGGCAATACTTTGATTTTGGAAATGTTTTTGATTTAGAATTGGTCAGATTCTGGATATGCCTGGGAAATGGTCTACTAGTTTTAAGTTAGAAAGTCTGAGACACTCTAAAGAGGATCTTAGGGCATAACTATATTGTAGGTCTGAAATAAATTAAATTGAGACCTTAAGAAAACAGTTAATCAGCTAAAAGAAATTTCGGCCCTTAATGTTATATATATATAAAAAAAGTAATAATCTGCAAGTTTCTTTTCCAAATAGGGACAGCTAGATTTTATAAACATTTTGTTCTTGGATTGACTATATATTTGCTATGGATGGACATTCACATAGCATCTTTTTTTCCCAAAGAATTTGGGTACTGGGTTGAGGTCTTTAAATGAACACAAAATTACACAATTAAAAAAGAGAGACAGGGATAAGAAATGATCACAAGTGGACAGGGACGGGGTGGGGAAAATTCTAGTAGATAAGATAGCAGATAGTAGCTAAATTGGGCCCCAGACAAAAGGGTGTTACAAGCCAAGCGAGGCTACTGCAGGGTATCCTGGGACTAGAGAAGCTTCTCTGTGGGCCTTTTCTCTGTTGATGATAATCTTTTAGCCCACCCTCCCTCCTTCAGCATTTTATTGAGAATAGGTAAGAGGAGGAGAATGCTTTGGTCAGTAAGTGAAAAATTACTAACTTCTCAATGCTCCAGCTCATTACAAGCAGATTCTCAACCCTGACAGACCTCGTGTTCCCCAATCCAAAACATTTTGTTAACACTCTTTACTGTCCAGAAATGACATTCATAGGTAAAATAACCTTCTTAGACACAAAATGTGTGCTGCCCAGGTATAACATAAAAGTAAAAGTCATTTAAAATAAAATATTCTTTATTTTAATATATAAATGCTTGTGTGCAACTGCGTAAGAATCCAGACGTCGTCACATGCCTGTGACAGCTCCAGGCTGACACAGGGGTGCGGTGTCAGAGTCTCAAATGCCTAGAGCAGCATTACTGTCACAAACTGACATTCTGAAACAATGACAACTCTTGGTAAAGTCTCAAACAAAGCAAGGAATAATCTTTCCTCAATCAACTGGAAAATTCAGAGCATAATAAAATTGTGCAAAATGCAAAAGAATCGTCTGTCTTTATATGTAAAATGGAAGAAGGTTCTAGGCTAAAAAAATAAGATGATGTTTGTGTATATGAACGTGCAGTAAATCATCTGAATGTCATGAGGGACATGGATGGAAGATGATTCTTTGTTGTTTGGGAATTGCAGGTCACCCAAAAGCCTTGACCGTGACCACTAAATGTATGTAATTATTATTTATAATTATTATTTTATAATTACGTCCTATGATTATTCTGACAATCGAAAGCACCTTCACAGATTTTCAAAACATCCCCTATGGGACAGTTCCAGACCCCTTGAGAACCATTGAACTAGATCCTATATGCTCAATGAAGCCCATGAGATGGTGAGCTGGGAAGACGCTGCAGAGCACGGAACAAGGACACGAAACCCCGTATGAGGCCGGTGTTGGCCACGTGGGTCGGCAGCCCAGAAGCCCCCACAGTAACGGGGTTGATGCAGTCGAGTCTGGGTACCCTGCCAGGGAGGTGGTGTGTTCTGTCACCAGCTCTCACTCTCTGGTTTTATTTGCACCCGACAAGGGACGCTTGCTAATTCTCTGTCTGCTCTCTTTACATTTGTCAGCTAGTTGTGATTATTGGATGCTTCTGAGCAGGGCTCATCCAGCGCCTCCTGCTGAGGTTTTCAACAACAGGATTACTTAGGGAGTAGTGTGGCGCCAGCTGGTTCTCACTGTAAGCTCCTTGTAAGACTGGCGTTCTCAGTCCCAGATTAACATAAATGATGAACACCGAAGCTCTCTCTTTGATAGAGGAATATAATTTCCCAACTGGTCACCTTGATTCACTGTCTACCTACACAGCAAGTGAAAGATTTTCCCAGTCTTTCGATGGCCGCTGGTATACAGCGTTTTATCGAGTGTGACCTCTTCCTCCCCAACAAGATTTCTATGTGCTCTCGCTCATAATAGGAGATGCAAAACAGTTTTTTTTTTCCCCCAGAGCCAAACCAGTCAGGAAGCTGAAACTGAGCCACTGAGACCAAGGGTAGTCAGTTTAGTTTGAATCTGTGCCTGTTCGTCCTTTCTCTATTTCCTGTGACAGACAGCGACCCAGTCTCTGCCTGCTCCTGGTCAGGCCATTAGCTTTGCAGTGACCTCGACAAGGCTACAAGATGTGAAAATGGCCAGAGTAATTAGTACAAGATGAGTGCTTGCAGAAGACAAGCATTACTTCTGCAAAGCAGGGGTCTGAGGTTGCTGAAGTGGCCAAGACTGGTTTTCCAGCAACGAGTCCCCATTGCTACGAGCTGGAAGTGGCTGACTTTCCTGCTCAGCTCCAGACCTTCTTTAGGTTGGGTTTCTCCGCAGAGTCAAGGTCAAAAAGCACCAAAGCCTCACCTTTCCCTCATTATGATCAGTCTCTCATACTTCTAAGGAAGATAATAAATCCTCCCATTTTTGGAGAGTTATTCTTTAAAAGAAAATTTGGTCCTGCTATCACAAGAATCATTTTGACTCAGTCAGGTGGCCCTTCTTAAGGGAATGCAGTAACTGGGCATTTTTACTCAGAATGGATAATGTGAACCCAGCTGGAGAGAAGAAGTTTTGCTTATTGGTTACAAGGATTTTTCAGAACAATCAGAGCTTTCTAGTTGACACTTTAATTTCTGGAATCTTATCCTTCAATACAATAGTCTCTCATTTCTTTGTTCCTTTAAAAATGGAAGTGAAGGAAGGGTCAGTATCATTTGTAAGTATTTATTTTTCTCTTCCTTAAATGATTCATTCCCTTACCTGTGTATTACTTGAACCGGTAAGCTAGGTATAGGGCATTGCAAAATAGCAAATGGATATAGATTATTCTTCTAAAAACATATACTATCAAACTTACCATCTCTGGGCACCATATGTGAAACCTTGGTTCTTTTATGTTGCCCTCCAGGCAAACATGAAACCTACGTGTGTGATGCCTAACTGGGAGCATTCATTTATTTTATTTTTAAATTGTATCTTTGGTTCATAATTTTACTAATGAGATAATTAGCCATCCTATTATTTTGAGTACATTTGATTACAGTCTCTAAATTCTTCTTGAAGAGCTTTATGTATCCTTTTTCATCTTGTAAGTATGCTTAACCTTCATCAAATATGTTGTTCAGAAATCTCTTATTTCTTTGCCACAAAGAAACAAGAGAACTTAACACTTTTGGCAATTTCTTTTTGCTGATTTCTTATAGCTATTGGTCATGTTTTCACTATTGCAGCAGGAAATCAGGGCAAAAAAATTTTTATTAGCATTAGACACAAAATATCCAAAGTTTCAGACACTTTATTCTTTAAAAATTAATCCATAAACCTTCATAACAGTGTCAATAAGAAAGAACATTAAGTGGAAATAGTGCTAATAGCAGAGAAGTTTTCTTAGGCCTGGGAAGTTTGACTTTCCTGAGTACATTAAGGTAGGGTTCCTGTTACCTATTGCTGTGTAATAAATTACCTCAGAATTTAGCGCCTTAGGACAACCACTTTATTGTGTTCATAATTTTCTAGATCAAACATTCCCGAGGGGCTCATCTGGGCAGTTCCCTTTTGGAGGCTCTCCGTCGGTTACAGTCAGATGTTCTCTACAACCATCTAAAGGCACAACTGGGAAAAATGTCCAGGGAGGTCACTTGTGCAGTGGCAGCTCATGTTGGGTTGGCTGGGGGCTCAGCCAGGCTGTTACCCAGAGTGTCTGCATGTGGTCTCTCTGCATGCTGTGGGCTTCTCGCAGCATGGCAGCTGGATTCCAAGAGGGACCATCCACAGAGAGAATGTTCAAGAGGCTGAGGCAGAGCTGCAATACACCCTCACTGCAGTCCTGTAAGAGTAGCTGGTGTAAATCATCACACTTTAATCACACAGTATTTTAATTTGCTCTAGGTGAAATATATAAAAATACTGAGTTCAATTGGTTTTGGAAATAAAAGACCCCAAGTACCTGAATGTTTTTGCCTTGGACCATATATGAATTCTCAGCCAATGAGAATGCAGCAATATCCTAATTTTTAAAACTTGGTTATATCTCCCTGAACTTGGAAACTAAACTGTAGTGGTAATTCCTATGGATTTTGGTAAACAAAATAAAGTAATTGTAGAAGTAGATTCTCACAGGTAGCAACTAATAATAAAAGTAGTGTTGCATCATTACAAAAATAAAAGAATCTAGGCAGGATTGAACACGACAGGAACGAAAAATTGGAAGTAGACTTGGTAAAAAAACAAACAAACAAAAGTGAGTAACTTCAGAAAAACTAAACTTGCTTCTTCCATAGCTTTGCCTTGAGCCTCACTAGGTTTAGCTCTGCCGTTGCTTAGAGGCTTTGCAAATTTAACATGTCCCAGTCTATGCCTTTCCCATCTCACCATCTGTACCTCCTTCTAAACTAGTGGATGCTCGCATCATCCAACCAGTCATCCAGGCAAGAAATGTTGGATTCATTCCAGAGAATAAGATACAAGCATTTCAGTCTGCCATGTGGAACCCTTTCCCTTCCATACATCGGCTTCAGCTTCTGCTGTTCCCCTTAGTGTACCTGTCTGTATTCGTGAGGGATGCTTTTGGCTGTAAGTAACAGCAAAAAAATTAAGGTTTAGTTTTCTCATATGATAAAAAAAAAAAAGGAGTCCAGTGGATCCCAGCATAAGTTCAATGGCTCAGCTATTCCATGAGCATTGTCCTATCCTGGGGTCCTCTCAAAAGCATAGCCTGAGATAAGAACTAGGGTGCCAGTGATTTATTTGGGAAATGATCTCAGAGATTAAATGATCTCAGGGAGAGTAAAACAAGGAAGGAGGGTCAACCCCCCAAAAATACGTTATTGAGTTGGTCACCTCTATAGGTGACTAGTGCTTGATTTCACAAGATCTGAGTGATGAGATATGAAATCTTCCTTCGAGTTGTTTGTCCAGTGGACAAAAGAGAGAAGCATTTATCTATCGGTTCCTGCCCCAACTGTTTGAGAATTACTTATGGCGTGTTAAGTCGTTTGCTGCCCTGAATTACAATGTGTGGGTAGCATGTGGGCTCCCACAGGCATCCCATGTCACAGCAAAAGAGAAGTCCCGAGGCAGGAAGCGAGGGATAGGTGGTACATGCTTGAGATGAGATATTGTCAGTTTGCCCTGGTTTGAGGGCTGCCTGCAACCATCACACAGCTGTGCCGGGATCATTAATGAGACAGAGAATGTGTATGTGCCTTCTCCCAATCACTTCAATATAGTAATTCATTTGCTGTAGCCTAGGAGAGATATGAAATCATCTCAGGATTACCATACCAATATCACTGATAAGAATATATCCGAAGTAAGATGTGTAGCCCACGTACTGGGTTCACAAAGTACTTCAATTATTTTTTTTCCTGCGTAGTCATGTTTTCCAATTTATTTACCATTAAAATCATTCGTTTTTCTTTGTAATCAAAAGAAAACATAGATAAAATTGACAACATTGCTGAAGAAAAAAGAACAATTTTGCCAGGCAGAAAAATATAATAAATAAAGTCAAAAGACAAAAGAAAAACAGGCAGAAATTATTTTCAACAAATACCATCGATAAAGGATGAGTTTCTCCAGTAGTACATAAAAAAATTGTTAAAATTAAAAGAAATTATGAAAATTTAGCGAACCCAATAGAAAAATGGGCAAAACCCATAACAGACCCAAAATAAAATTTCCTTAAACATACACAAAGGTATTAAAATTAGCAGTATACTGAGATACTGTTTCTTACCTATCAGATTGGCAAAAATGCAAAAGCTTGACAGCAACTGACTATTCATAAAAGACCGATTGAATCAACTCTCGTATATGCACACAATGGAGTACTATACAGCCGTAAATGGCGAAAGAGGAAGACTTTGATGAAGGATTATGTGGCAAGTACCAGTATATAGTGTCTTTATATAATATATATGGTATCTCTTTTGTGTAAGAAAGAATTGGCAATAGGAGTGAGTGTGTGTGTGTGTGTGTGTGTGTGTGTGTGTAATTTAAAACAGAAATGGGAAGGATAAACCAAAAACTAATGAAAACATCACCTATAGGGATAGAAATGGGAACGAAACCTCTCTGAGTATACTTTTCTATATGGTGTGGAGATCTGAACCATATAAACATTTTAAATATTCAAAAATATAACTAAATAAAAAAGAATGTGTGGCAGATTGTATTTTCCAAAAACAGTGGCCACAACAATATTTTGCAATTTATGTGCTCTCCCAGAAACTTGGCACACCCACTCCAAGGATAGAGTTAAGGGCTAGAGTAAATTTTATAATACACGGTCAGTAGAAATGAGCCCTGATCAAGGGACGGGCAAAATATTCCCAACTGAATTTCAGAACTGCTATGGAGCATGACTTCTGTGTGCCTCCACATTTTTCCTGTTCTTGTACAAGAGTGCTTATAGAAGTTGCCATATACATTGGGTGTGTACGGAGTAAATGGCTTTTTCTGTAATTCACGGATTTTAAGATCATAGGAACTTCACTTGGGGATCTGTATTTGAGGAACTTCATCCAAGGAACTTTATCTTTTTGTATGGCATGTGCTTTCATTTCTCTTAGGCAAATATCTAGGAGTTGAATGGCTGGATCATATAGTAGGTATATGTTTAACTTTCGAAGAAATTTAACTTTTTAAGAAACTACTTTCCACTAGATTTGCTTTAGTTGAAGAGATCCAGGATCTCAAGTCTGAGCCCAATACTGGCACAGAATAAGACTTTGAGAGGTCTCAGACAAGGAGGGAGTGTAATTTGTATGTGAGAGGAATGTGAATTATTGAGCCAGAGTGTGCACTGTGGTAGATCATATTTTCCACAAAAAAAAAACTAGCTTTAACAATAATTCCCATTGCACATGCTCTTCTAGAGCTTTCTGCTTCTCATTCAAAGGTAGAGTCTATTTCCCCTTTCCTTGAACCTGGGTGTGTCTCTGTGACAGCCTCAATTACTAGGGTTTGGTGGAAGTGATATATGTGATTTTCAAATCCAAGCTGTAAAATAGGTGATAGAGCTTCTGCCTGGCTTTTTCTCAAGACATCTGGATTGCCTTTTGAATCCAGTTACTAGGCAGGAAGCTCAGGTCACTTAGAATGGTTCTGGTGAAGAGGAAGAGAGGCCTCTAGTGCTCAACTCAGACTGAGCTCCCCGCTTCCAGGCAGTACCCACTTGTCACCATGTGAGTGAGCCATCTGGGGTCTATCCTCCAGCCTTCAATGGAGTTGGCGTAGCTGGTGCCACAAGGAACAGAGGGGAGTCCTGCCCCATCGAGCCCTACACGCCTGTGAGCAAATTAAGTGATTTTATTTAGCTTGGTTTGTTTTAAGCCACTAAATTTTCTTCTGGCATTACTGTTTAGATTTTTTACTTACAATTTTTAAGTGAGGCAAAATTGATATGTAATATATTTAAAGTGTCCAATTTGATGAGTTTTGACATATTGTATACCTGTAAAACCATCACGACAATCAAGATAAGGAACAATCTATTATCCCTAAAAGTTTCCTTGTACCCCTTTGTAATCTTTCCCTCTGCCCTCCCCTCCCAACCATGCAACCACTGCAGGCTAGTTTACATTTTCTAGAATTTTACAAATAGACTCATACAGTATGTATTATTTTTTGACTGGCTTCTTTCACTCAGCATAATTATTTTGATATTCATTCATGTTACTGGGTGTATTAGTAGTTCATTTATTTGTTTTATTACTTGAGTACTAATCTATTTTGTGATGTACAATTCATTCACCCATGGTTGGATATTTCCATTGTTTCCAGCTTTTGCTGGTAAAAAATAAAGCTGCTATAGATATTCATTGTTCTTTGTTTGGCTGTATGCTTTCATGTCTCTTGAGTAAACATGTAGGAGTAGAATGGCTGGATCACATTGTATGTTTAATATTTTAAGAAACTGCCAAGTATTTTCCACTGCTTTTCAAAGTGGTTGCACCACTTTACATTCCCACTAGCAGTGTATGAGAGTTCCAATTGCTCCAATTCCTCACCAACACTTGGTGTAGTCTGTCTTTCTAACTTTAGACATTTCAATATTTAGGTAGTCTAAGCCACTAAATTTTGGAGTGATTTGTTATACAACAATAGATAATTGGCATGAGATGAAAAAATACCCCACCTTCACCCCGCATTGAATATAAACATAAACCATTTTTAAGTTCATTAGGAGTTGTACTTGTTGAGGTCCTTTCATAGTTAGAAACATCAGAATACATAGTAGCAGAAGAAAGCTCTGTGCCCCCAATTTTAAAAGTGCATAATGCTATTAAACAGTGCTTACAGTCCAAATTTACATGTATATCCATATAAAACTTAACCAGCAATGAATGAGTCATTGAGAGCTTTGAGATTTAGCAAGATGTTGGAATGACAACCAAATTAACTTACCTAAACATGGTAGTCAACAAACAAGGAAGCCTGGAGTATGTCATGAATGTTTCATTGGCTTTTGATCCCCTTCCCCACCGGGTATTTTTGAGAGTCTCCTGGGGGTGTCTTTACAAGTGGTCTGAAGCAGATGATTGTTTCTCCCTCTGCTGGGTGCCTCCAGGCAATAGTCTCTACCACAATGGAAGCAGTAGGTGGGCCTGGAGTACCAAAGGTGCTTGGTATTCAGGTGGCAATTTGGGAAGATGACCTCTCCCCTCTTGTGTTTGTTGTTGGAACGATCCCCAGGCAGAGTTGCAGGTGTCACATGTGCTTACATAAATTTTCCAAAGAGGTTCTTTGAAAGCAACTCACAGTCCCTTCAGCCCAGTGCCCTATTAGCACCCAGCCAGGAGTCAAATTTGGGGCTAGAATAGGAGAAAAATCCAACTAACAGACATAGGGGTGTTCATTTGTACGTCCCCTCTCTCTTTGTCACTTGGTCAGGCTCAATGAGTCTGTATCCTTTTTTCCTAAGGATAAGGTGTTACCCCCAAAGCACGACCCCTTCCACTTCTTAGGCAAAGAAATTTCAGGCAGGCCTGCCTTAATTATTGGTCAGATATGTCCAGACATGTTTGACTCTCAGCAGGTTCTTAACCACATAAGCTGAGATACCCCCACTCCCAAATGGTGATAAATCAAAAGTATTCTACTGCACTCTATTGCGCAGTGGCTGTCAAATGTTCTTGTTTTTAGATTTTTAAAATTAATGTTTAGTTTAATTCTCTTGTTTTCTCAGAGCAGACTACCCCAAACAACCTCCCCCTCCCCAAATAATTCTTTTCTCTCATGGTTTTTATTTTCTTTATTTTTCTCTTCATTTGGATAGTTTTCTTATCCTTTCTTCAACAGTAGGCGGTAAATATGTGAAAATTCTGAGACACCAAGTAAACATTCAGACTCAATGAGAAAGAATAAAAATCGTGGCTTCTGCCAGTGTTTTGTGATTCGGTCTCTCAATTTCAGTGCTTACACAGTGAAACTGTAAACATCTTGATCGAAAACTTTTCAGTTGGTTATCTTTAGTCCTTCATGATTAAAACTGGAAGCTCAACACTTGCTTTCTCAAGTGCCCTTGGAAAGAGAACTACTCTATTACATCCTCTCATGGGCCCCTCCCCAGCCCTCTACACGTTATGCAAATAAAAGCTTGGATAGATAGGGCTCGCACAGAATTTCAGGAGGCTGTGATTACTTCTCTGAAATTTAAAAAAAAGTATCCCACATTTGACAGAAATTGTTAAGAGTGTACAATTAACAAATACCTATGGCATTAGTGTTTTTCTAATCAAAAGCTATTGTTCTGCCGATGCTTACTGCTGTTGTGTTAACTGACAGCAGACTGCCCTTCCAGGAAGCCCGGAGAGAGAGAGGTACACGGAAGAGGCGAGTGTGCTTTTGCACTCACTCTCAATCTGTCAGATCACTCCAGAACAGCACAATTCGTATCCTGCCCTCTCTTATGACAGTACCAATTTGTCCCTCATGTTGAGCAATGACCCTTTCTTTGCTGAAGTCTAAAAAAAGATTATTAAGTTCTCACTGACCTAAAAAAAAAAATAAAACAGAACTCCAATCTGCTGACGCTGGAAGCCCCTCGCTGGTGGTGCTCAGAGCAGAGGTGGCATGATTTGCCCCTTCCGGTACAATCCCCAGACAATAGGAATTACGGTGGAAGTCATCTGCAGCTTAGATAATTAATCTGATAATATAATTCATTTGATGAAATAGTGACTTCAGATGTTCTTTTAGGAAACTATGGTAATGACAGTTTATGAGCAGAGAAATTTTCGTAGCCAGTGACCTACCTAATTATTTTTTTTAAAGCATTGATTCAAATATAGTACTTGCTGCAAATGAAAAAATAGCCAGAAAGGGGAAATCCTCAGATGTCTTATTTCAACGTAATTTTGAAAAATAGAAACAGTTCTTTGGTAACAGTGCTTTTCATAATCTGGGGTGTTTTGCAAGCCTGTGCAATGTCCCTGAGATATGTTTAGCTGACTCTGTTAGAGACTTGATGCAAAAGGACAGCTGTCAATTCCACGGACCATCCTGGATGTGTTGTCTGGCTCCTTCTTGCCACCTTGACTTCCTGGTGGAGCTCAGAGGCCTCCCCACCAGGTGCCTGCTTAGCTCTCATTACTAGCAATGTGCTACTTAGGGAGCTTGAAGGTTTAACTTCTTTGGGAAAAGGTTGCTCCTCATTATACTGAAATCCTCCTGGAGGGATTCCACCATGTGGATGAGTGGCAGATAGAGCTGGCAGAAGATGGCGGAACACACCACCTGGGGACCCGACTGCACTCCACCTCCTGGCTCCAGGCCTAAGTCCAGCTGAATTCCAATTCCCTAGGTTTATTGAAGGGGGAGGAGGAAAAGGGAAGAAGGTCATCGACTTTTTGCATATGTAACTCTAAATAATGTTACTTGCTATTTGCAATCAAAAGTCCCAATTAAATCAGAGTGATTAACTCTACCTTAGAAAGTGATGAAAAGGTTTCCTCGAAGAGGTGATATTTGCAATGGGTTTTGAAGGCTGAATAAGAGTTAACCAGGTAGACAAAGGAGGAAGGATATAACAGCAGGGCAAGAAAGCAGGCCTGCCCCTAATGTTTACTGCAGGACGTAGAACAGTACAAAAAGAGGCCCAAATGTCGTATACCTAAACATTTAAAAGTTACAAATCAAGATAATCTATTAAATAAAATATAGTCTTCTCCACTACCTTGCTAAATTTACTTTTTTACAATGGGCTGGAAGATCAAATTCAAATGTTGGATTCTGCCATTCTTAGGAATTCCATGTTGGAATGTAATGGCAGGGAATAAACTTGTCCCTGTCCCCTGGTTTTCCTTCCTGGACACTTCTTTCCTTCTTTTCCCACCCCCGAGCTCCATTTTATATTACAAGGGGCCTCATGTGCTATATGTGGACACTCTCGTTTTACCTCAGCCTCTCTACAAGCAGCTGCCACGTGGCTCCCCTCAGGCCTAAGCGTGATCCGGCTGGTGATGTGGGCTGCCCTCTGGAGGATGCACATGGGAAGAGGCCCACACAGGCCCTAGAAGCTGACTTGGGTTTTTTGGACAGGGATCTCTGGAGCCCTGGGCACTGGGAGTGTGGTTTAGAAGGGGATATGCAGCCTCTGGGTAGTCTGGTAAGCGTGGTCCCACAGACTAACTGCCTGGTGGAGAAGGGTGGTAGAAGAGTGTCACAGCAGGAGTCCCCTAAAGCATAGGGACCTGGGCATAGGTCCCTCTTGCATAGCCAAAGGATGATTTTGCCAAAAAACTTGTGTGACAATAGAAATTAGGAAAGAACATGGTGGACATGAGAAATTTTAAGAAATTCAATGTGTCCCAAACGTGGACTATTTAGAATAAGGGGCAGGAGATAAAAATAGGGCAAGTTTGTAAAGGACATAGTGAGTAGTATGGATTTTGTTTGGTGGGCAATGGAAAATTTTGTTAATTGTTTCTTAGGAGGAAAAGACTGGAGACAAATGGAATCAGGGCAGTGGGAAGATACGTTTAGATTATTGGAATTTTTGCAAGTGAAAGAAGAGCTGGATGCCTGAATTGAGAGATAGAAGGGAAAGACCAGATTCAAGATACATTTCTGGAGTAGAATTGACAAGGTTTTATGAGAGAGAGAGTCTAAGATAACTCCGGGATTTCCAGCTTGAAAGTCCACGGGGAATCCTAGTGCATCGTCCAACGGAAGGAGTTCAGGGCAACATGCAGGTTGTCAAGTCAAGTGTTGGACGTGTGCAGTTTGAGGCTCTATGATTGGAACTCTAGCAGCATATGATTGTTAAAGATAACAGAAGTGATAGCCATAGAGCTTTGAAATCTGCCTCCTATATGTAAATCCCGGGAAAACGGTGTGAGCGCATTTTGGAGAATTTCTTATAAAAGAAGTTCGCCTGTTCAATGCCTGCATTTTGTAGGTGCTGGATTGCTAACAGGAAACTTTAGGACAATCCATTTCATATTTTGAGGACTGCTTCTGTTCTTCATATAATAAACTCAGGCCCTCTTCCCTGGGGGAAAAATAGCTCATGTAGTAGATAAAAATAACTATTTCTTTTGATCAGCAGTATGGAACTTGGTGTGGCAGCGTTTCCTTTATAGGTGAACCCGTCCCCATTGGCATCGTCTTTGCGTGTGTCCACCGTTTTGATATTTTAGGAGAGGTGGCAGGCAGCTGATATTGGTGGCTCATTGGATTTCCTAAGTGTTGAGGATAATTGGAACAAGGAGTAATATTTTCAGAATATAAATTCTAGGTGACTGAAAATTTTATTCAATGTATTCAACTTGTGAAACCAGAACATCGCGTATTCTTGGGAATATAAAGGTAGACTTTTCAGAATATAACAAGCCATTGTAAGTTGACCATTTAGAAGTGGACGTATTAGATATTCTAGCTAGTGCTCGGAATTGTTAATTTTTCAAAGGGCCTCTTTCCCCAGATAACATTTAATTGTTCTTTTTCTTACCTTTTTGCTTGTAGCAATAAGATGGCATGTTGTTATTTTCCAAGTTGCTGGGATTAATGCTCATTTTCTGGTTAATTAAAATCTTTTAAATAAAAACACTCCAAGTTCAGAGCATTATTGTACTCATTACCATTTCTACAGTATCTTTGCAGCTCAGCTATTATGCAAGGCTGCAGCAATTTTAACACAGCCCTTTTATTCTGTTTGTCTTTATTGAAGACTTTGTTCCCATTACTGGATTGTCTCCTGACAGCCTGGAATACTCCCCCAGACTCTCCTCCTGAACTGGGTGAAATCTGTTTTGCATTTGCAAGTGTCTGGGCCTTCCAGGATCAGGTAAATGACTGCGTTCAAAGATAATTAAAAATTGGGGGGTACAGTCTCTTAACATGAAACTCTTTCTACTTGGTCTTCAAATCTCCCACATACTTCATTTTTTTTTTGGCATCAAAAGCTTTCTAGGGACAGAATTGGCTTCATTCCGGGGTTTAAAAAAAGTGTTAAAAACAATTATACTTAACACGCATCAGTGGTACTTACGTATTCATCTTAAAAATACAACCCACGATGTGAGTTTGAGATATTTATCACTTACTTTAGAAGGTGTCCCCTGAGCCTGTGTGCCTGCTTCACTACATACCGAGGGCAGCTTTCATTCTGTAAACACTCATTGTTGGCTGATGGGAGTTCTGATTCCTCTCATCCTGTCCATTTTCCACTGGACAAAGCACTTCTCCATCATGTTTTAATAGGCGGTTGCTGTCTCTCAGGGCACCTTTCTAGGCCCATTCAGCATGGGTGGGAGGATTCATTTTGATGTGCTTGCAACCCACTCCAACTTTGGTGATTCACAGAAGCAGCTTAAACTAGACAGGAAAACCCTTTCATGCTCAAATTATTCTTAGCAAGAGGCTACATCTACTTTTGAACAAAGATGAATTTAGAGTAACTCTATGGGTTTTCTAGTAGTAAATAGCTCTAAATATACACACAAAAGAAATCTGGAGTAGAGTTGAAGTGGGTCAGGGCATGGGCTCTTGAATTTGGATTCCGTGGCTCTCAGTGGCAGAGGAGGGGCTCCTGCACCTTCTCTTTTTGTGCCTCATTGCACCCTAACCTGACGTGTGTGCTGGTGGTCAGGACTTACCAGGGGCGTGGTGACTTCTGGAGGCCCCTCTCTGGCTCTCTTTCAAACAATAGCTCTCATCTCTGGGGTGTGTGCAGATGTGGCCAGTCTTGAAGGCACTTGCAAGGGGGATGGTCACATCGCTAAGGGAGAATCATGGCTGCTGGGCCCGTATTTAGGCCATTTCAAAACTTTCCTTCATTCCTTTTCATTTTCACACTCTACCTCAGGTGCATCCCCAGTTTGCCCTGCTTCAGCTTCTGTTCCATCTCACTGCCCAACATAGTGACTCGATGATCATAAATTAAAAAAAGAAAACAACCTGCAAAATTAACGTGCCTTTTTCCTATCTCCCCACCTCAGCCGTAGTATCTGTAATACCCATTCCACACCTGTCATGCTAGCTTAGATATGTTTGCTCTTAAATTGATAGATTCATTTAATGACTCAATAGACATTTCTTCGCTCCTACTGTGTACCAGGAATTGAGTTGGGCCCTGGCCGAGCAGTAAGTAAATGGATATAGTCCCAGCCCTCCTGCAAGCTACAGATCAGTCGAAGTGCTGATAAGAGCATGCCATAGGGCTTTGAATCACAGCAGCGCTGGGGTAAGGAGTGCTGTGTCCCCAGGCAAATCATAGAAAGGAAGCCCCTCCTTCCCTACTGCCATCTTCATGTGGCAGAGCAAGGGCATAGGGATCCTTAGGTGGTGACTGTTTCCGTGGACTGAAAAAATTCTTAGAGCTCCTGGTCACGCAATTGTCTAAGAACCTGCTGACCTTGGTTATCACTCATTTAAATCCATGCTCAACTTAGAGCTCTGATGCTTCAGATGTATCCTAGAGAACACATAGAAATAAGTGCTCTCTGGGAGCCCAGTGACAGTCCCCGTCAAAGGCTGGTTCCCTCTGTCCAAGGGTGAGTTTTATGAGAAAGAGAATAACGCGTAACTAACCACATTTTATTCTTTGACATTCCAATTACGTTAACTAAGGCAGGCATTAGAGATCAATTGCTAGACCGGCCCAGTGATGTGGGGACGGAGAGGGGTGGGTCACCGAGGAGATAGCCCTGGGTGGCCACCGGGCAGTGGTGGGTGCCTCTGAACAGACACTGTCGCTCTGTGAACCTCGACCTGGTGCTTCGAAAGTGCTGTCCCTTCATTACCTTCCTGCTGTTCTTTTCTGACAATCTGAGCCTGTCAATCTCGACCATTGCCTGGGTTGGAAATCCACTTAATTAGAATTCATCTCATCATTTCAAAAGGCAGTTTCTGTTTGTGAGCAAAATAAATGAGTGAGCTCCCAACTACTGGGCATTTTCATTGAAACCCTGTGGGCCCCCAACTTAGGTTTAATCAATCTATTTCTAACTTAACCAGCCCAACATCCAATGGATTTTACCTTTTCTAGAGGAAACTAGCTGTGCTCTCCTTTATTTTGCAGCTGATTGACTATGGCATGGAGTTTAGTAGATTGTGGATCAAATAAATGAGAACCATAAAATTTCCTCCCCAGGGACTAGGTTTTGATTATTTCATTGACCCTAGAACAAGAAATGTGCCCTCAGGACCAAAAAAACTCCACATGGCAACCCAAGGCCAGACGTTCCTGCCCAGGACTGATTCAATTACGTTTATTAAAAGTAAAAAGGTAGGGGGAGCACATTTTTTGGAGAATTATTACATGGCTTATGGGAGAGGGACTGAGAATAATATTGAACGCCTAAAAATCTGATGATTTGTGGAAAGTAAGTGTCAATTTGGCATTCTGGTGTTCAGAAAGGATTCCAGGAATTATAGGATAATTATGTAAAAATTATAATGATAGTGAGGATATGCTTTTGTTTGGAAGGATCTAAATGCCTTGTAATTATATTACTACTGAAATTTAGTGCTCTCTAAATAGATGAATAATATCATATCAGAGAATGTAGAATTTAGCAGCCTATCCATAAATGTTTTATTTTTATTTTTTGCTCTGGAAATTTCTGTGTCCTGTGTACCTATTATGTGCCAAGCTGTGGAAAATGGTATGTGATAGAATTAAAGGAATGTATTTAGGGTATGGCAGATCTAGGTCAGAAGTCTACTTGCTACCTGTATAGCCCTGGGCAAGTTACTTAGTCACAATAAACCTATAAAAATGGTAAAGTAATAACGCTTGTGTATAAGCTTATACTAGAGACCTTTGGGAGTGCTTGCCTATTTATGTCCTCACTTCTCAAAGATCCACAGTCCATGCAAGACTGGCTTCATGGACATGCAGTCTCTTTGGTCCCACAAGACCTTGCACTTAAAAGGACCCTACTCTTGGACAGTTCTGATTTCACCAGGTTAAGCTGCTTAATAATTGTTAAACAAGGGGCCCTGCGTTTTCATTTAGCACTGGGCCCCACACATGATGTGACTGGCTCTTCTCCATGCACAGGAGTGCCCCGAGTGTGGATGAATCACTCAGAACAAATCTAGAGTGGCTGCACTTCCTTTCCTTGGTCCAAGAGATATCCACACTTCTCCCTTGCAATTCCTCCTTTTTTGCTTAAGGTTGTCTGAATGGTTTCTGGAACTCACAATCAAACCTCCAGCAAGCTGCCCTGAGATAATGAAATTGGACTGTCAAAGAATAAAATGTGGTTAGTAGTATTATTCTCCTATCTCATGTTGAGTTGAGATGGACATCTGGCCCAAAATGGACCAATCAGAATGTCTCTCACAAGCGTTGGGAGAGACACTCTGGTTAATCTTTGTAACTATCTGAAGATGGAAGGTGAGGAAACTCAAAAGCTGTAGGGCAGCCATCCTCTGTGTATAGGGAAAAGCAAAGAAAGCCAGACTGCAGGTACAGCAGAAGTGGGGAACATATGCACAGAGAGAAGCTGAGATGAGAGACTGTGGTCTCACTAAAGGGCCAATGGGGCAGATGTCTTGGTTCCTGATGACTTTTCAGTTTCACTTCCTGTTCCTGTTGGAATGGAGCCACACTTCCTGTCTTCATGTTATGAGATACCTATGTTTTTCCTCGAACAACTGCCCCTTTTTGTTTAAGACGGTTTGAATGAGTTTCCGTAACTCAATCAAATCATCTCCAACATACTGACCCCACTCCCTCATGGGCAAATGAGCCAGTGTGACATGAGGTGAGTACTTTGTAAACTTTAAAGCTCCCTACAACCATGGCATTCCATTAGTTACATGAAAACCAAGCTGGAAAATAATTCTGGACTGGTAAAGTCTTTAATGTTTATTTCAAAATTGCATTTATCAGGTAATATTCTTCATCTTCTAAGTTTTCTAAGATGGACCTTGTGTCACATATGAAATGTCACAAAGTCATGTGTAAAGTCGTTTAAATGTTCCTGGGGAAGATGCCACATTAATCATATAATTTGGACTAATGTGAATATTTTTATAGGGTTATTAACATTTCAAAGATGTTAGGGCTGTTTTGGAATTTAAAATTAGATTTATGGCTTTGGGGAACACATAAAAAATTAATCTGATTTCTTTTGGTTTGAAACCATGAGGTTGAAACAACTGAAAGCCATAGAAAGAGTTAGTGGACAAAATAGAAAAGATAATTCTAAACATAAGGAATAAAGGTAAATACTAAAGAACTTGGGAAAATGTTTATGTGACTGACAAATGGAAAAGCTTGAATTGGGTAAGTAAATGGAAAAGTACAGGAAATGAATGAAAGCAAGAAAGCATCGAGAAGCAGGTATATGTACAGTTGAGGTATACACATCCTAGTGCGGTTTATTTCGTGATGCTTTCTTGCTATTGTTTATCCATTCATTCACTCACTCATTTTATATGTCCCATACTCTTTGAGGTGCTGGGTCGTGGCGGTAAACAAAATAAAATCTATATCTTCATGGAGTTTACTCTCTAGTGAGATTAGAGAGAGGCTGAAGAACGAGGGATTCATAGACCCAAGGGAAGGGAAGGAGAATGGAAGGGAATAGTCCTTTAACAAGCACCTCATTTCCCTGAGAGATCTCCACCATTCACAGGGTGACAAGTACCATGCTGGGTGCTTTATCTTCATTAGTTCATTTAACCCTGACCATACTCTGTGGTAGATAGGATTTCAAAAGCCCATAGGGACTGGGCCGGACATTTAACTTTGCATGGAGGAGACGGCAAACTGGAAAGCACAGAGAGCTCCAGCTCTAGCTCTAGCTGCCCGACTCTAGCTGGCTGTTGGCATGTGGGAGTGTGGGTCCACTACTGCCACAGCCTTCATTTTTCAAGAGAAGCCTTAAACCATTTTTATGTAAAATCTGATTATTTTTAAGTGATGGATCAATTTTTAAAAAATTATTATGCAGCATTTATGAAATGACATGCATAAGATCATTACTGTAATAGCAAGAGATTGGAAACAATCTAAATGTCCATCAGTAGTGGACTGATTCAATAAATTATGGCCCATCTTATATAACTAATCTGCAGCCTTAAAGAGTAGCAAGGAGGCTCCTTATGTATTTCATGATACCTCGTTAAGTGAAAAAAACTTGGGGCACTTCAGTGTGTATGATATCCTACCATTTGTGTAACTCAGGGAAGAATAACATTCATATGTATGCATTCATTTGTACATGAAAAAGAATATTTCTGAAAGCATGTATGTATACATAAATACATATATTTATAGATGGATAGATAGATAGATAGATAGACAGATGACAGGTAGATAAACTAGTAGCACTGGTTTGCTCTGGGAGACAAAACTGAATGGCTGAGGGATGGGGTGGGAGGGAAACTCTTTACCTTATCATCTTTTGCATCTTTTGAATTTGAGCCATGAGAATGTATTATGATTTTACCAAACAGAAGCTTTGTGAAGCCTGAGAATCATCAGTTTGCCACCTCTTCTAGAGCCTTAGTTAATTCTTTTGAGTATCAGAAATCACCCAATGGGTTTGTAGCATTGCTGTGACAGGCCGAAGGGTGTTCAGTCACTTTGGAGCAGGAACCTCCAAGTCCAGAACACACATACGACAAATGATGCTGGTGTAAATCTCTGCTCTTCTACCTCTCGTGTGGATTTTGATGAAATCGAGAATGATCCCAGAAATCTTGTTCAGCCTGGACCTGCCCAGACTCTGGGGGAAAAGGTTGAACCCCCAGTTGGTCCCAGAATAGCTTTGCTGGCTTTTAGGGGTGTCCTGACCTCTGGCACAGTCATTGGCTGGGAAACAACACTCAACCTGTTTATCTCATGAGACTGTTAAGTTGGAGAAATTAATGTATTCAATTTCAGGCGTACTTGGTCATTTCGGGGGGGAGGAGATTGTTTGTTGGGTCCCATTTATCTCACTTCTGGGTGCAATGCATACCCTTCATAATAGCTAGGGTCAGCTATCTTCCAAAACACAATTGGAATTTCTTGAGCTGTATGTGCTCTGGGTTTACTTTAGGAGTTTTACCATTTTGGTGGTGTGATATCTCTGGCTTTTACTGTATGGTTGGACTGCAGTCAGTTTTTTCTCTGAAACTTTTAAGATCTTCCCTGTGCCCTGCCTCTATCACTCAAGGTTCCAGTGGAAGTAGAATCCCATTCAGACGTTCAACTGAAGAGAGACATTAATGAAGGGGCTATTTACAGGGTTGTGGGCAGAGTTAAGGGTGCCATGAAGAGATGCTGAGACACCTGGAGCGATGTCACTGAAAGAAGCCTTTACTAACCCCAGGTTTGAAGGGGCAAAGAGAGGGAGGCGTGTTTATGGAGCTCTTTGAGAATTTGAGCCATGGATGAGTATCTCCTCCCCTGAGAAAAAGAGAGAGAGAGAGAGAGAGAGAGAGAGAGAGAGAGAGAGAGAGAGAGAGAGAGAGAGAGAGAGAGAGAGAAGCTAAAGTCAGAGAAGGGTCCCTCCTCATGCCAAACCCTGGCCTCAAAGCAAGGAGGGAGTGGGGAATTAATACTCCAACCAATCTCTCACCCTGCCCTTTGCTATTCTGCTGGTCCCTCCCATTGGTCAAACCCAACCAGAAGCCAGACCACAAGGGGGCCTTGTAAGGCAGCCTGCAAGGACAGCATCCTGGTGCACAGGGAGGTCCAGCAGGGCAGCAAATGCATCAGGAGTCAGGATGGCACGTGGGTGGAGCACACCTGCCTAGGGACTGTCGGTACCTCCCATGAGAGCATCACTGTAGTCAGAGGTGTCCTGAGTGGGACGTGGGTCACGTGGGTTCATTTGGACCTCTCCCATAGCAAGTAGGAAAGTGCCATTGTAGTCCTGCCTTTTACAGTGTCTAGTTTTGTCAGCCATTCCCACTGAGGAACCATTCTATCACCTGTTCTTGTGAATAATCTACCTACCGTCTACTTTAAAATGTTGTCATTCTTTTTATTTATTTTTTTACATTTTAAAATTTGAATTAATTTTTTTAAAAACCCTCAAGGTTGACAAGGACTAGGATTGACAGGACGATGGCTTTTAGAAATCCCTGTTGTCCATTTAAATTTTAATGTTTCTATCATTTGTTCCTCAGTGCAAATTAACAGCCATGGCAGTGTGTTGGGTTTCTTTTCTGAAGTCGGGACTTTAAATTTAATTCAATCGCTGAGATTTACGGCGCTTCTATATTTCACACGGCAGAATCAATAATGTGACTGAAGTGAAGAAGATAAAAATTTATGGTATCTTGCAATTTAATGGTTGAAAAGATGCAATTGGAGAGATCATAAATTGTGAAGGAGTTTATGCTTCATTGCTTCTGATTCAGTGCTTGCGGTTAGAGCTTGATTTGTGGCTATTCACAAGGTGTGATTAATGATGTGATCGATGCTTGCTTCAGTGCAGTAAAGCAGTTGTAATGCTCTCCATTAGAATAAATAAAATAAATTGACTGAAGCTTTATAAAAACTGTGTAACATTTAAAATCTAAAATGTCAATTTTTTTTCCTGTTACAATTTAGGTTTCTTCAGGCAGTTTCCACCTACATCACATCACTCATTGTCATTCTTTTTGGATATTGTAGAAATCCATGTGGGTTTGGGTAAGCTTTGTGCAAAGCTCACTGAAGGGGGTGTGGGGGGGGCAGAAAAAAAGTTGAATAGGACTGGCAGAGCTAAGATATGGTGGTGGCTTGCTTTGCTGTTCTCCTAATGTGCATTTTATCCTTCTTAAACACATGAAGTTTAAAGAAATAAAGGCAGAAAATGACCCTTCTACTCACAAATTCAATAAAACACAATACAAGTGGATAATTTCCTTTTATAAAGTGGTGTGGCTATGCATGCACCTCCATTGTGAGAGCCTCAGTGGGCACAGGCACACTCCTTAGACAACTTTGTTTTAATGTTGGGATCCTGTTTGACGTGTTTCTATTGTCAGTTCATGCTATGATTCAAACAAGTGAGGAAGCAGAGGGGAATGGCAGTCTCGTTGTGACTGGAAACAATGAAGTGAGTCTAGGTAATGCCTGCCAGGCTACTTCGACTGGGGAAAGGTGTCTTGGCTCGTGCATAGAAGTTCTTGCCAATTTGGGAACTTATTTGTCACCATTGTCAACCAGCAGCCTTTGTTTTAGTATCACTCCCTAATATTTACCACTGCCCATTAAGGAAAACTTTTGGCCTGTCTCGGAGTAAGGTATATGTCTCCAGAAGATACCTTTGCTTTGTTCATTTCATGTGTTCATCTCATCTATTTTTGAATGCCTAAAGTCACAAGCAAGTGATGTGGTTAATCTTTTGGACTTAGACAGCTATCACTGACTCCTGGGCGCTCCCATCCCAATACTACGTGCAATTGTAGATTTACACCAGACCCCGGAGATGGCAAGCCTTTATAATATGTTTATAAGACTCAAGCAGATTCCAGTAGAGTGAATCTGGAAAGGCTTGATGTGGTGGCAGTTTTTGTTTTCTCTTCGTGGTAAGGCCCTGCAAAGGAAAAAGAAGGCCTACACCTAGTTGGTTTTTGCCTTTGCATCACATTGATGTGCCTTCCTGTCACCCTGAGGTTCTGCAGGAGGGTGAGGGTGGGGCCCAACTTTAAGGTATCAATTCAGCTGGCTTCCCAGATTTTCCTTCTTTCCCATACTAGATCCCTAACTTACCCTGTATTTTCAAAATGATGAAGCATTTTGGTGTCATAGAGACCTAACTTCCAAAAACACTTCCAAGTTATCTGCACTTGGCATTCCTCAGTTGAGTGAATTTCCTTTGGAGTTGACTTCTGGATGCTAAACAGGAAAGAGCTGCACTCAAATTTCTCAAAGGTTTACAATATCGTGTGCATTTTAAGGGTATTTCCTGAGTTACTTGAGGGGGTAGGAGCTGGAGGATGCAGTCAAGGAATGTACTGATTAAAAATGACAAAAGAAAGGAGAGCGTATGAAGAAGCCACAAAGCTCGAATGAAGTAGAATTGTTTACCTCTGTGGGTGGCTAGGTTTCTGGCTGCTAACAGGCATTAAGGGTGTAGTAGACAAGTACTGTGCTGTTCCTTTGAGGACTGCTCCTGAAGGTGGGAGATGCAGCAAACCTCTAGGGTACCCGCAGGAGGGTAGGATCTTCCCTGACATGTCCATCCCCACACAGCCAGTGTCCAGGACAATGTCTGGCACCTACAGCAAGTGCTCGATAAATGTTTGCTGAATGGGGTGAGGCAGTGACGACATTTTCCTAAAGACTGTTGGCAGACTAAGCACCTCAGAAAATGTCGAGGGCCATCACCGAGAGCTGTAAAAGTGAAAGAGCATGATAGGAGAGAGAAAATCTGAGGAAAATAGGATGAAAAAAACCCCAGCACATTATCCGATAAGAGTCTACCTAGTGTCAGTGAGCCATTGTACTTGTTTCGATGTTTGTGGCTTTGATCTGGCTTCCAGTCAATATATTGTAGTTTAACGGGGAAACAGCATGAAAAATCCCAACCTTTTTTTGTGAAGAAAGGAGCAGTGGGGTTTGGCAGGGAAATTCCAGCCAAAATATATAAACAACGGATGAGAACTTTTTCATCAAACTTTGGGAAGTCAATAAACCTCTCTGGGCCTGTTTTCTTGTCTCTGGTATTTGGGGGAGGGGTCAGATGTTCCCTGGAGTCTCTTTCAACTTGGCATCCTGAGCTCTGTGCTTCCTATGTTTCCTACCCCTTTTGGCTCCTAAGGCCTGACCTGCTGCACAAAAATACATGGTTATTCTAATGCTTTTCCTTCACTTCCCAAAAAACCAGTGACACTTGACCATTCCCTTACTTGCTATAATACCTAATCCATGATAAAATTGACTGGAGTTTATAAATGAGATTTAGAATGAGAAAAGAGAAACAAAATTCAGTGTTACCCAGAACTCCTTCCCAGAGTATACGAGTCACAACCCTCCACGAAGAGGCCCCACTGCCGCTCTTGCTTCTCAGCATCTATCTGTCCTTCCTCCCCGAACCCTGGCCTGCCACCATTGTGAGGGCCTTTGTCTATGTCCTCCCTATCCTAGGACCACACCCCTGCTTTACACTCAGGACCCAGCCAAGGGCAGGGCAAAAAGGCAGATGCAAACCCGTCTTGCTGCAACGCAGCCCAAGCCAAAGCCAAACTTCCAACACAGGCCCCCAAGTGTCTCCATTTTGGAATAGGATTTTGGCTTGACATTTGCCTAGTCCATTGAAATGGTTCCTTTTGATTGGGGTTTACTCCCTGAAAATAAGGGCTCCCTGGCCCTCAGTTTAGGCCTGCATCTCCAACAATAGAAAGAACCACTAAAGCTTTGTGAGTTTTTAAGATATCGGTGGTTGCAGGATGAGTTTGTTTTAAGGGATCAGAGATTACAGAATCAGTATGTGATCTGCAGCCCTGGGGCCAGCTAGCCTCAAGCGTGTAGTTCTAATTAGGGCAACGATGGTGCTTCAGAAGGCCTGTTGTGCTTTTCAGAGCCAAGTCTAACCTGGCCTTCCCCATGCTGTTTAGGAAAAGCAGGACTTCTACAGGTCACTTTCAGAGAAAGCCTTGAGTTAAGCTCCTAGACTGGTTGTGCGATTTAAAAATATATAAATATATATATAGTTTGTGGCTAAAATTTGGTCTTGGCTCTATCTTATGTTGCCCTTACTGTAGATATGCGTGGCAAAGGGTGGGAGTGGTGAAGGGGCCAATTTCTCTATGGCTCCATGTACCCAGAAGGGAAATAGCTGCACTACTGCTTTTCTGAACTTTTACCCTTTTTGCCATGTTTTGAATCTGGTAATTGATCCAAGGTCAGTAAGAGAAAGGTTAACCTGTCAAAGTAACTCAGGGAAAAAGGTTTTTATGCTCTCTGAAAGTATAAAGTGCTCTATTATTTATGCTTAATAATAAAATCAACTTAGTCACAAGATCATCTCCATTTTCCGTCTCTCCCTGTTGAATTTTGCTTATAGTTGTACCAAGTGTCACGAAAATAATAACGTTGCAAAACACTTCAGAGTTTTTAGAGTACTTTCCCTTAGGGGTCTCATTTGGACCTTATTTATAACAGCTGAATGCGTTACATTGCTTTATTAGATCCATTTTGCAGATGAGAAGGCTGAGAGACAGGCAGTCACTTGGCCCTGGCGAGGCTTTCCAGACCAACCACTCTTGCTCACCACCTGGCATAACTACAGCATTCTGCATTGGAAAGTACGGTCTGATTCTGTGGAAAGCCTTTGTGTGGTATTTTGGAACAGAAATTTACTCTGCTACCTTTTATAAATCAGAGTGATTCTTTTAAACACATTTTCCCAGAAGGTTTGAGCTAGCTGTCACACAAACAACTGTTTCTCAAGTGCTTTCTGAAAGAATATGTCAGTTCCTCTGAGGTCTAAGGGGATAGTTCATTGTGATTATTGCCCTGCTCCCGTAAAACATCGTCATGTTTTAGGTTACAGGTATGGGAGGAAGAAAGGATCTTCTGCAGTCAAAGATTCCCAAACCATCCTTACTTTGGTTGTTTGAGCTTGTCAAATTTCTAACTTACAGCAATGCCCCGGAGCCACTACATCAGTCTGATAGGTCTCGGTCTACCTTCTAAGATTGACATACCTTCCCTTTAACGCATCTGTGCTTGTGACTGCCATGGGTTTTGGGACTGATGAAATAGAAACTTTCTTCATAATTCTGTTCTCACTCTCCATTTATCTTAGAAACAAAATTGCAAATTCATTTTCTTAGCACTCCTTTTATTACCAACATTTCAGTGACCCCATTACATAAGGCAAACAATATATATGTATATATATATAATATATATATACATATATATAATATGTATATGCACACATATATACGTAGAGGGTGCCAAAAAATGTATTCACATTTTAAGAAAGGAAAACACTGTATTAAAATTGCAATACTCAATATATATCGATAACAAAAGATGAATAGAAATCATGTGTATACATTTTTTTTGGCACCTCCAGTATATATATATATATACATGTGCACTATATGTGTAAAATAAAATAATGGCTGGATCAGGGCTGAGAACAGTCATTGAGAGTTCTTCCTGTCCTGTGTTTTTTCCGATTGGCCCGCTGATCTTGGGCAGGCGAGGGCCCCAGGGAAACCAGCATCCCAGTGGCTATATACAGCTCACGCACACGGGGCTGCTCTCATTAAGCCTTCCCGGGCTCTGCTGAATGGCTGGAGGCCTTCTCAGGAAGTTGCTTAGAAGATTGCTGGAGGGACTCCTGCTGTTACACTTAGTTGAGTTTCTTTCCTTTTTCTCCAAGTTATCCCTTTATTAGAGAATCCAGTAAAACCAGGAGGAAGGAGAAGCGAATTTTCTGGCTAGCTTATAGTCCTTCTGTCTCTCATTAAGGCCTCCATCTCGGTATATTCTGTGATGTGAACTTGTGAACTCAGTACTGCTTACTTTACCGTCATTGCGACATCAGCACTTAAAGATATCAATGACCCAACAGCAACTCGGCTCTCAGGAGGCAGGAACAAAAAGCATAGCCCCATTGTGTGCTCCTGTCTACTTGTCACTTTTTGCTCCTCACAGCTGATGGCATTTCAAGGAATAGGAATTGGACTATGGGATGCATTCTTACCCATCCTTGAGCTCCATGTATCATGGGTGAAGAGCACCCGCTTGGTTTCTGAAATGAATTCTGAGCACTTAGTAACAGGGAACTGAGTTGCACAAATCAGTTTTGCTTTGAGCCAGTAGGAAAACCCTTGGGATTATGGTGTTGAACACAGTTAACATGGGGCAATTAAGAATGAAATGAACTAGGAGGCAGGAGGAGGAAGGATTCTGGCTCAGGATAGTTCTGAGGACCTAAGTGCCGTGGTGTAAGTGGCTGGCGTTGTACAGTGGGTGGGGGTGGAGGGTGGGAACATATGTCATCCCTCTGTTCACTCTGGCTCCTGTGACCTGGTCTTGGGCATGGGCTCTGTGTACCATCTCTGTCTTCCTGGTGCAGCCTGAAGGACCATCCTGGGACTACTGTGATCATGAGACCTACTGGTGATGATTCCTAAGGATAGGATCAAGGGTGGTCATCGAACTAGCCCCCAGACCAAATTCAACCTGATACCTGTTTTTGTAGATTAAGTTTTACTGGAATACAGCCAGGTTCATTTTGCTACTAAGGCTACTTTCACACAACAAGGGCAGAGTAGGTGCAAAGCCTAAACTGTTTACTTTCTGATTCTTTGTAGAAAAAATCTGCCGGCTGCCGGAATGGGGCCTGTAGAAGGACAAGGTGTGCTTAGTGGATTCATAATGAAGAGACGGGGTCTTGCAAGTTCTATGGTTTTGGTATAAATGACCCCCAAATTTAGTGAGGGGCATAAAATGACCATTTTTCATGCTCATGGATTCTATAGATCAGGACAGGGCATAGAGGAGATACCTTGTCTCTGATTCATGATATGGGGTCTCAGCTAGAAGAGTCAAAGGCTATAGGATTGAAAGGCTGGAGTTCCTCAGGCATCACTCGCTGTACTCTCTCCGTGATCTCTCCAGCATCCTTACCTGTTTGCCTAGGGCTTCCCAGATGCGTGCGTGTGCATGTGTGAGTGTGTGTAGAGGGAGAGAAAGAGAAAGATGTGAAGCCTCATTACTTTTTATGACTCAACCTCAGCTGCTTAAGTCATGTAGCGTCACTTCCACCGCACTCTATCCGCTGTAGCTGTTACAAAGTCCTGCCCAGGGTCAAGGGGAGACAACATGGACCCCACTTCTCGATGCCGGAGTGTCAATGTCTCATTTTAAGAAGAGAACATGAGAGTTACATACACGTGTATATCTCCGTCTTTGTAAAATCTGCCATGTGGGGTAGGACCCTCACCCAGAGAACCCCTGCTTTCAGACTACTCATGCTCATCACTGTCTTTTTCTTGTTACCCACACATTCCTGCCCTATTCGGCATATCCTCCCGCTGGACACTCTGCTTGTAGGCACTCTCCCCGTACAACCCAGCCTACATACCGGGCCAGATTCATCTGTCCCTGCAGGAGCCACTGAAACCTTTGATACTTTCCCATTCTTAGCCAGTTTCATGGTCCTCAGCCTCTCCTGTCACCATGTCCCCTCCATGGAGTGTCTCTGTAACCTTTACTGGGCTCCTCCAGAGACTGCAGACACATGCTGTTCTTTCTCATTCGGGGCCTCCTGCCCCAATGTCCATTGCCCAGTCACGTCTTTTATGGCCAAGCTCAAGTTTCATCTCCTCTGAGCCTTTCCTCCACCATCCTGTCTCTCATGAACTTTCCTTCCTGTGTGTATTGCCTATAGCATGCATGTGGCATTTGGAAAGTGCTGCTTCCTTTATGACAAGGAACCCTGACTCAATTTGGTTTCCTCTTGTGCTGATTCAACACCAAGTAAACATTTGTTGGTGCTGACCTGCATAGCTCTTAAATGTCTCGTGGATGAGCCTGCTGCCAAGTAAATATGTAAACTCTTCACACTCACATTTAAATTTCACCTGGTTTTATCTGATATATGAGTAAGAAATATAGAGGCACATTGCCTCATTCATCTGAAACTGTTTAGGTTCCAATCAGATGTCAATGTAAGAAACAGTTCATAAATAAGATGCCAAACTTCTAGTTCTAAACTGCTTGGCCAGTGCTTCTGCCTATTCTAACGCTATAAAATATATATTTAGCAAGTAAAGGTCAAAGGAAGAAAGATGGGGGTGGGGCAGAAATGGGAATAGAGAGAGGTGGGACAAAATTTGTCTTAAATGACTGAGAAAATCTTGCATCCTAAGTCGGCTGCTCTACCTTACCTTGAAGAACACAGTGGGCTGTCTCCACATGCCCCTCTGAGCTTTCCCACTTAGGCACGCTAGGTCAGCCGCGCTGGACACTGCCAAAACATGGTGTACGCTTAGATCCTAAACGAACTAATTTCTCCGGTTGCCTTAAATTCTCTTAGTTATTTTTCCAACAAAGTTAGCCATCAGTGTATTATGGAAGGTGGAGAAAGATCTTCTCTCCCTACACACACACACACACACACACACACACACACACACACACACACACACACACTCTATTTTTGTCTGGTTTGCCATTTCTGTGACTGGTATGTAATAGTTCCTCTCTAGATGGCTCACAGTTCATTAAGGGGTTGCTCAATTTATTAGGAACCAATCATGCATTTATACATCCTTTTATCTGAAGTGCACTTTTAAATGTTAGACCATACACTAATCAAGTTGAACATGATAATGAGAGCACGTGAGCATTGTTAAGGTAAATGACCCAATGCACTTAGAGTGAAGACATATTTGAGCTACAATTTGCACTTTTCATTGCAATATTGAAGAGTCCCAGCAAGGGTCGGGATGCTGTCAGCAACCATCTTGGGAAGATTAGATTAGCTTTACACATCCAGCCAGCTCCTCCTCACTTCACTGTCACTTTGTTTTCTGTTATCTGTGACTATACAGCCGGATGAGGCAGAGTTTGGAATAAGCAAAAGAGAGTTTTGTAGAATGACAAAGAGTCAAGTTTTGATAATTGCTAAGTAGGGGAGAGAGAAGTGTGGATGGCCTCAAATTGTTGAGAGTCGGAAAATAATGTATATTTATATTTGGAACACATTTCTATGCATGGTTTTAAACGGAACAGAATTTGCTTTAGAAACAACAATGAATGAAACCACACTGTAAAGACAGCACTCAGGAGAAGCTGGAAGAGTGTCTACTTCCGCCATTTGGCTCCACTCTTCCCTAGATTCCACTGCGAGCTGGGATGGAACCTGTTGACTCTCAGATCCAAGCCGAATAGGAATTTGAACTAAGCTGCCATGAAAGAGGGGAGCAGTGGTGAAGGACTTGATTTCTCTTTTTGTCTTATAAACAGTGTGCTGAGCAAGTATTTTAGAATAAGTAGAGACAGTAAATCTGATATGATGTAACCTTACATGGAAGTTTATTTTAAGGGTAAATTTTATTCCTGGTCATTCTGGATTGAGAACGAGTTGATTTTGCTGCATAAATGCTTACTGATCCACGCAAAGAAGACAAGAGGAATAGACTGTGTGTGTGTGTGTGTGTGTGTGTGTGTGTGTGTGTGTGTGTGAAAGAGAGAGAGAGAGACAAAGAGAGAGAGAGAGAGAGAGAGAGAGAGAGAGAGAGAGAGAGAAGAGCGAAGGAGAATAGGGTCATTTTCACACTAGGGAGCTTCAGGAACTGGTCTCTTGCCTTGTCTCTGCATTGTCATGTAATTGCCATCACCAGGGAACACTTGTGGAGCATCCTGGCGAGCGCGGCTCTGCTGACCATTTTATACTTACTTAAAACATCCTAATCATTGCCCAGTAGAAGCTTATGAGCTGATGAAGAACTTACAGTGAATCCAGAGGAGCAATGTCAAGCAACTGTGGTGTGCAATGGGACACACTTTAAACAGGGAGAGCTATCAGGCTCTGTCTCAGTTTAAATTCTCCAGGCCTCAATTTGGGGAATTGGGCCACAATTTCTAAGCCTCCTTCAATGCTAATGTTCTATTATTCTAATTTATTATTTTAGCTTTCATTTAGGAATGAACCAAAATATTCTAAAATTTATCAAGGATATTATTGTAAGTATGACACTTTAAACACAAGTACCTTTCATGTATTATCTCGTTTCATCCTCATAACAACCTACAAGTAACTGTCGGAATTCTTTTTTTTTTTAAATTAAAGTTTATTGGGGTGACAATTGTTAGTAAAGTTATGTAGATTTCAGGTGTACAATTCTGTAATACGTCATCTATAAATCCCATTGTGTGTTCACTACCCAGAGTCAGTTCTCCTTCCATCACCATATATTTGATGCCCTTTACCCTCATCTCCCACCCCCCACCCCCCTTACCCTCTGGTAACCACTAAACTATTGTCTGTGTCTATGAGTTTTTGTTTCTCATTTGTTTGTCTGGTTCTTTTGTTGCTTTTGGTTCATATACCACATATCAGTGAAATCATATAGTTCTCTGCTCTTTCTGTCTGACTTATTTTGCTTAGCATTATAGTCTCAAGATCCATCCATGTTGTCACAAATGTTCCTATATCATCTTTTCTTACCACCGAATAGTATTCCATTGTGTATATATACACAACTTCTTTATCCATTCATCTGTCGAAGGACATTTTGGTTGTTTCCATGTTTTGGCCACTGTAAATAAAGCTGCAATGAACATTGGGGCACACGTGTCTTTATGGATAAATGTTTTCAGACTTTTTGGGTAGATCCCCAGGAGAGGGATTGCTGGGTCATACGGTAATTCTATTCGTAATTTTTTGAGGAACCTCCACACTGCCTTCCATAGCGGCTGCACCAATGTGCATTCCCACCAACAGTGTATGAGGGTTCCTTTTTATTGGGCTGATGAGAAGCATAAAGTGCCCATTCCCCATAGAAAGTGGTGAAGTTGGGATCTCAAATTGAGTCGTCTGTCTCCCAAGACTGTGGACATGACCACTGAGCTATACTGTTCCTTCTTTCCCCAACCAATCAACAGTGTCATCTATTGTATGTTTTACAAAACAGCAGTCAGTTGGAGTCTCCTGCTTGTGAATGCTGCTCTATCTCAGGGCTTTGGAACTTAATAAAACATTTGATCTTCTAGTACCTCCTTGTCACAGTTTCCCCAGCCGTCAGCTCTAACACAAAAATGTCACTTGCATAATCCTTTTGATTCCAAAAAATTATCTAGGTCACGAAGTATGTCAGCTGTAATAATACAGCAACTGATTCTTCCCAAAACAGAAAACTGTTTTTTCAGAATTGCCACTGGCAATAAATCTGACCTAGACCATCCATCTTCTCTTAGCTGGAAATTTATCACTACGTAGAAAATGATTTTTTTCTCTCAAACCTTCAGCTACCAGTTGGGCTTGTTTCTTAGTTCTGCACATTGCATTGAAGTTGCTGCTTGGACAATAATCAACCATAATTATTTATTTATGTACATCTTTCTGAAGCTGTAATAATCTAGTCACACTACTTTGGAAATTTCTGACAAGTTTGTTTGCATGAAAGTCATCAATTTGATCCTCAATTTTTTTGTTCTTGATAAACTTTTGTAAAAATCTTTGCTCTAAAGCAAGAGATGTTCTTTATTAATTGCTCCAAACTGTGTCTCCAGTTCTTTCTTCTGATTTTGTTAACAAAATCGCTAGATCTCCCTCCCTCCCTCCCTCCCTCCCTCCCTCCCTCCCTCCCTCCCTCCCTCCCTCCCTCCTTCCCTCTCTCCCTCCCTCCGTCTCTCTCTTTCCCTCTCTTGGATATTCAATTGTTCCAGTTTTCCCTCTTCATTTCCCTCTTCTCTGGTTCTTTTGCTCCACATTTTTCTCCTTTTTTCACTTTGTTACATACATAATACATGTCATATTTGGAAAATCAGAAATTGTAAATATGCAGCAGAAGAAGAGGAAAATGAAGAAAAAGAAGGTAAAAAGGAAAGAAAAGAAAAAAAAGCCGTGTTTCAATCTCTTAGTGTACATGCCCTCTCCCAACCATATAAATATGCCTAGATATTTTTACTTATTTTACAAAATAAAGCTATACTATTTTTGACAATTTTATTGATGAATAATTGACATAATAAATTGCACATTTTAAAAGTGTACAATTTAACGTATTGACATTGTGTACACCTGTGAAACCACAATTAAAACAGTGACTATATCTATCACCCCCAAAGTTTCCTCATGCTCAGTTGTAACCCCTCCATTCCGCCTCTCCCACCGTTCCATTTTCTGGCAACTACAGGTGTGCTTTCTGTCACTATGGATTAGTTAAAATTCCTAGAATTTTATACAAATGGTATCATACATTACGTACTCTTTCTTATCTGGCTTCTTTCACTCAGCATGATTATCTTGAGATTCTCCCTATAGCATGATCAATAGTTTATTTCTTTTCATTGTTGAATAGAATTCTATTGGATGGATATGCTACAGTTTGTTTATCCTTTCACTTGTTGAGGACATTTGGTGTGTCTCCTCTTTTGGCTATTACAAATAAACATTTATAATAGAACATTTCCATGAAATTTGTGTACAAGTCTTTGTATGAACATGTTTTACTTCTCTTGAGTAAATACCTAGGAGTGGAATGACTCAATCATATGGCAGCTGTTTGTTTACCTTTTTAAGAAACTGCCAAATTGTTTCCAGGTGGTTATGCCACTTTTCATTCCCACCAGCAGCATGTGAAGTTTGGTTCCTCCGCATCTTTGCCACCACTTGGTGTGGTCAGTTTTTAAAACTTTACTATTCTAATAGATTTGTATGGAATCCCACTGTACTTTTAATTTGTATTTCCTGATGACTGATGGTGTTGAGCACTTATTGTGTGTTTATTTGCCATCATATATCCTCTTTGCTCACTTTTAAAAGTTGGGTTATTTTCTTATTATTGAGTTTTGAATGTTCTTATTATATTCTGCATGTAAGTCCTTTATCAGATATGTGAATTGTAAATATTTTCTCCAAGCCTACAGAATATCTTTTCATTCTCTTTACAGTGTCTTTTGTAGAGCAGAGGTCTATCATTTTGATGAAGTAAATTTATAAAAATGTTAAGCTTTGGGTGTTATATATAAAAAAAAACACCTTTGCCTAACTCAAAGCCATAAGTGTTTCTCCTGTGTTTTTTTCTAGAAATTTTATAGTTTAAAATTTTATCTTGAGGTCTATGATCCAGTTTAAGTTAATTTCTTTATATGGTGCAGGATACGCATCGAAGTTCTTCTTCCTCCTCCTCCCCCTCCTCCTCTTCCTTCTCCTCCTCCTTCTTCTCTCCCTTCCTCTTTTCCTCCCTCCCTCCCTCCGTCCTCCCCGCCCTCCCTCTCTCTCTCTTTCCCTCTCTTGGATATTCAATTGTTCCAGCATTATTTGTTAAAAATACTATCCTTTCTCTGCTTCTCATCTTTGTAAAAAGTTCGTTGTCTATATTTGTGTGAGTCTATTATTGAAATCTCTATTCTGCTGTATTTGTCTATCTTTGTACCAATACCACACTGTCTTTATTAACATATCTTTATAATAAATTTTGAAATCAGATGTTAGTCCTCCAACTTTATTCTTCTTTTTCACAGTGTTTTGAGTATTCTAGGTCCTTTGCATTTCATTCCATACGAACTTTATAATCAACTTGTCAAATTCTGTTGAAAAGCCTGTTGGGGTTTTTGACTGGGATTACTTTGAATCTTTAGATAAATTTGAGGAGAATTAACATCTTAATAATATTGAGTCTCCTAATCTATAAACATGATATTTGACTCAATTTATTTAGGTATTTTAAAATATTTCTCAGCGGTATTTTACAGTTTTTAATGCACAGGTCTTTCATATTTCTTGTCAGATTTACTTTTAGGCTATTATAAATGGTGTGTTTTGAAAAAGACTTAATTTCTAATTGCTCTTTGTTAGTATATAGAAGCACTGATTTTTTTTATATGTTGATTTTGTATCTTGCATCCATGCTAAACTTACTTATTAGTTCTTGTGGATTTATAGTCTATATAGATAATCATGTTGTCTGCAAACAAAGATATCTTTACTTCTATCTTTCTAACCTACATGGCTTTTTCCTTTTCTTTCTTACCGTACTGCACTGGCTAGACTCTCCAGTACATCATTGAACAGAAGTAGTGAGAATAGATATCCTTGTCTTGTGCCCGATCTAAAAGGATTCAGTCTTTTGCTGTTAAATATAATGTGAGCTGTAGGTTCTTCACAGATGCCCTTCAGGTTGAGGAAGTTCACTTTTATTCCTAGTGTGCTGAGAGCTTTTCTCAGGAATAGGTGGTTAGATTTTGTCAACTGCTTTGTCTATGCTATTGAGATGATCTTACGGTTTTTCTTCCATAGCTTGTTTATATTATGAATTACATTGATTGGTTTTCATGCCTGGGTCATGATACATTATCATGTTTATATTGTCAAATTTGACATGCTAAAATTTTATTTAGAATTTTTGTACTTATATTAATTAGGGCTATTTGTAATTTTCTTGTAATATTTTTATCTGATTTTGAGATCAGAGTAATGCTGGTCTCATATGATGTGTTTGGAAGTTATACCTTCTGTTCAGTTATCTGAAAGTATGTGTAGAATTGGTATTATTTCTTTTATAAGTATTTACTAGAATTAACCAGTAATACAATCTGGGCCTAGAGTTTTCTCTGTTGGAAGATTTTAAACTACAAATTCAATGCATTTAATAGATATGGGACTATTTAGGTTATGTATTTCTTCTTGAATTAACTTTGTTTTTTTTGTGTGTCTTCCAAGGAATTCATCAATTTCTTCTAGAGTGTTAAATTTATTGGCATGAAGTTATTCATAATATTCTCTTATTATCCTTTTAATAGGATCTGTAGTGAAGTCACCACTCTCATTTCTGATTTTGGTGATTTGTGTCTTTACTCTTTTTTTTCTCCCCTGATCATTCTGGCGAGAGGCTAGTAATTTTGTTGATGTTCCCAAAGAATCAGCTTTTGGTTTCATTGTTTTTCCTATTGTTTTTCTGTTTTCTCTGCTCTGATCTTTATTATTTCTTGTCTTCTTCTTACTTTGGGTATAATTTGCTCTTCTTTTTATAATTTCTTAAGGTAAAAGCCAAAGCCATTGATTTGAGACCTTGTTTCTTTCCTAACATAGACATTTAATTCTATAATTTTCTCCAGAAGTACTACTTTAGCAGCATGCTACAAATTCTGATATGTTGTGTTTTCGTTTTCATTTACCCAAAATATTTTATAATTTCCCTTTGATTGCTTCTTTATCCCATGGATTATTAAGAAGTATGTCATAAATTGGGAAATATTTGGAGAGTTTTTTCAGAAATCTTTTCATTATTGATTTCTAATTTAATTCCACTGTAGTCAGAGAACAAAATTGTATGACTTATATCCCTTTAAATTTATAAAGTAAGATTTATTTTATAGCTCAGAATACTGTCTAACTTTGTAAGTATTTTGTATATATACTTGAAAATAATGTGTGTTCTGCTACTGTTGGGTGGAAAGTTCTCTAAATATCAATTAGGTCAAGGTGGTTGATAATGTTCAAATGTCATATATCCGTACTTACTTTCGGCTTACTTGTTTATCAATTGTTGAGAGAAAGCAGTTGAAATCTCCTACTACAATTGTAGATTTGTCTGTTTCTCCTTGAAGTTCTTTTAGTTTTTGGTTCATATATTTTGCAGATATGTGAGGCATATCTGCAATTATTAAGGCAATACATATTTTCAGGGCATAAACATTTAGAATTATGTCTTTTTAATGAATCCTTTATTGCTATGAAATGCCCCTTTTATACCTGGTAATATTCTTTGCTCTGAAATCTACACTGTTTGATATTATATACAGCCATTTCAGCTTTCATATGAATGGTGATAGCATAGTATATCTTTTCCATCCTTTAACTTTTAACCCATTTGTATTTTTTATATTTAAAATGCATTTCCTGTGGGCAGCATATAGTTGAGCCTTGCTTTTTAAATACATTCTGACAATCTCTGCTTTTTAATTGGGAAGTTGAGACCATTTTCATATAATGTGATTATTGATAAGATTAGGTTTAAATCTATCATCTTTCTATTTCTCTTTTATTTTTTATTGTTTTAGAGGAGCAAAGATTTTATTAAAGCGAAAGTACAGCTCTTACAAGAGGGAGTACCCCAAACTGGGATGCCCCTATTTCACTTTTATTTAACCCATGTGTTCTTTGTTCCCCCCTTTCTTCCTTTCAGCCTTCTTGTTGATCAATTGATTTTTTATGATTACATTTTATGACCTTTTTGGCTTATTAGCCATAACTTTTTAAAATTTTAGTGTTTGCCTTAGTGTTTTATAGTATACATCTGTAACTTATCACAGTCTACCTTTAAGTGATACTAAATTATTTCACATACAATCATGTACTTCTATTTATCCCCTCCTGACCTTTGTACCATTGTTGGTATACATTTTACTGTAACATGTGTTATATCCCCTCTCTACGATGTTATTGTTTTCTTTAGAAAGTCAATTATCTTTTAAATTTCTTTTTAAAAGTTTTAAATATTAATAAAAATACCTTACATATTCCAGTTACCACATCTGGTGCTCTTCATTGCTTTGTGTAGATTCATATTTCCGTCTTGAATCTTTTTTTTTCCTGAAGGACTTTTTTTTTTTAAACATTTCTTATATGCAGTCTACCAGTAATGAATTCTTTCAGCTTTTGTATGTCTGAAAATATCTTTATTTTGTTTCATTTTCAAAAGATATTATCACTGCATATAGGATATATACAGTTTTTTCTTTCAATACTTCAAAGATCCTGCTCCACTGTCTTCTTGTTTGCATTGCTTCTACAGGAAGTCTTCTGTCATTCCCATGTTTGTTCATCTGTATGTAACATGTCTTTTTCCTCTGACTTCCTTTAAGATTTTCCTTATATCCTGATTTTGAACAATTTGATTATGATGTGTCTTGATGTAGTTTTCTTCCTGTTTCTTTGAGTGCTTGGGTTTGTTGAATTTCTTGCATCCTTGTGTGTATAGCTTTCATCAAAACTGAAACATCTTTGGCCATTATTTCCTCAAATATTTTTTTGACGTCCATCTGCCTCTTCTCTCCCTTAGGGCTTTTACTTACACGTATATTAGCCTGCTTGAAATTGGTACACTGCTCACCAATTCATATTTTTAAAATTCCCTTTCGCTTTGTTTTATATTTGATAGTTTCTATTGCTGTGTCTTCAAATTCACTATTCCTCTTTTCTGCAATGTATAATCTCCCATTAATCCCATCCAATGAATTTTTAAAATATCTTAGAAATGGTATATTTAATCCCCAAAGCTTAATTGGTATCTTTTTATAGCTTCCATGTATCTATTTAAGTTTTTAAACACATGGCGCACCATCGTAACAACTCTTTCAGTGTCCTTGTCTACCAGCTCTAACATCTATGCCAGGTCTGGGTCAGTTTTGATTGATTTTTCTCCTCAGTTTTACTTTTCTTCTTTTATTTTTCCTTACAATGTCTGGGTGCCAGACATTGTACATTTTACCTGCTGCGTACTGGATGCTTTTGTATTCCTATTAATGTTATTGAACTTTGTGACATAGTTAACTTACTTGGAACAGTTTGATCCTTTGCAGCCCTGTTTTTAAGGATCATCAGGCAGGACTAGGGTAAGGCTCCGTCTAAGGGTATCATTCTCCATTGCTGAAGCAAAGCCATTTTGTATACTCTACCCAAGACCCTATGAATTATGAGGTTTTGTGGTCTCACTAATGGGAACAGGCACTTCTCCCGCCCCTGTTTGTGTGTTAGGCACTGTTCTGTCTAATCCTTTGAGTGGTTCCTTCCCTGGCCTCAAGTACTTTCCTCACATGCATACACTGGTCAGTACTAAGCTCAATACTTGAGACTGACTTTCTGTGTATTTCCAGAGTTTTCTCTTTGTGAAGCTCTCTCCTTTCAATCTCTCTTTCCTGTCCATTAGTGTCTTTGTACTCTCTCTTCCTTCTCTGTAACTCAGGGAATCCACTGGTCTCTGCCTGGTTTTTCCTCCTAATACTGTGGTATAGAAACACTCTCAAGGCAGTCAGCTAAGGTGGTAGTAGGGCTCCTCATTTATTTTCCATTTATGGGGTATCGCTGTCCTTGGTTGACTAATGTATAGTATCTCAAAAATCATTATTCATATAGTTTGTCCATTTTTTTGGTTGTTTCTGGCAGGAGGGTAAATCTGGTTCCTGTTAGTCCTTCTTGGCCAGAAGCAGAATTTCCCTCATATATTATTTATTTATTTTTAAATTAAAATTTATTGGGGTGACAATTTTTAGCAAAGTTACATAGATTTCAGGTGTACAATTCTGTAATACATCATCCATATATCACATTGCGTGTTCACCGCCCAGAGTCAGTTCTCTTTCTATCACCATATATTTGATCCCATTTACCCTCGTCTACTGCCCTTGTCCCCCCTTACCCACTAGTAACCACTAAACTATTGTTTGTGTTTATGAGTTTTCTTTCTTCATTTGTTTTTCTTCTTTTGTTGTTTTCAGTTTTATATACCACGTATCAGTGAAACCGTATGGTTCTCTGCTTTTTCTGTCTGACTTATTTCACTTAGCATTATAATCTCAAGATCCACCCATGTTGTCATAAATGGCTCTATTTCATCTTTTCTTACCGCCGAATAGTATTCCATTGTGTATATATACCACAACTTCTTTATTCAATCATCTATTGAAGGACACTTTGGTTGTTTCCTCATATTATTTTTTAATATTAAGTTTTTCACTCTAAAATACTTAAATAATTTATTTTTACATCAATAAATAAGTTTCACAGTATTATTTTAAATGGCTGCATAGTATTCCACCATTTGGACAGACCAGCGATTTCTAAACTATCTTCTATTGTTGAATGTTTATATTTTTCCCAATCTTTTGGTCAATACAAACAATATTAGGATAAACATTTCTGAGGCTAAATATTTATAGACATCCCTAATTACTTCCTTAAGAGAAATTCCTAAAAATGGATACCCTGCATCAAAAATATCTTTGATGAATTTTGTATATTTTGTCAAACTGCTCTTTAGAAAGCTTTTTTTGTAGTTGTTTTTCTCATTTGTTAATATAGCTACTATTTCCTCTTTTATTTGGTTTAGTCTTTTCCTTGATTTTTCATTGTCCACAGCATTTTCTTACAAAATCCAATTTATGTTTTCTCAGAAAAGAAAGGGAAAGCCAGGTAGATTGAAAATATGACTTTATTCACCCTTCCTTCATGACCATCAGAACTGTAGCAGACTTGTTTCAAGATCCTGCTGTCTCCAGCTGGTGTTTGCTCACTGGTGTTTACTCTCCCACATTTCTCCTTTCCAAGTTCAAGCTTTATGGTTCAGCAAAAGAAAAATGTTACCACTCTGGGAAAACAGCAGAGTGACTGATATTTCTAGAGTGAGCAAGACACTGGAGCATGACAGAGGCTGTGTGGTACATCAGAAACAGACTGGCTTGGAGTAACGTTTTTTTCTATGGCTCTTTCCTGTCTCCAAAATATACTATGACTAAACTTCATATTGTAACTCTCTGAGTGAGACAGAGAAACCCACAAGAGGCTTGTGCCACCCAGCTATGGAAAAGACTGAATTCTTGGCGGCAGTTACAAACAGAGATCAAGAAACCAAGGAAGAAATATGTGGGCCTTGAATGCAGCACTGATGATGGTGCTTCACTCACAGGCAACTCTGACTGAAACTGAATTTTGAAGTCTGCAAGCAAACAATAATGTGGCAGCACAAGGCTAATTGTGTTCTTTTAAAATTACAAAAATATTCTATACTTATGGGTGATACTTTGTAAGATTTTAGAACTGCATTAGTGATTATAATTACAAAAAGGCGGGTTCTTATTTACTTATACGAGCATAACAATCAATGGAAAATATCCAATGTATTTTCCTTATTCTCAATTGCAAGGCATGTGTGTCTTTTGAGGAGCAAGGTTCTGGAACACTCAGTACAGGATGCAGTGGGGCTGTAGCATGGGGTCAGGTGGGACTTGAGGAGGGCAGGTAAGAGCCGCCTTTGGAGTCAGACAGATGTGGTTCTGAATCCCAGTTATAAAACCTGGTACAAATCACTTAAATTGTTTAAATCTCAGTTCCATTATCTGTAACACATGGATAATATTCCTACCAGAAGTAGTTGTGAGGGGGAAGAGAGCTAATGCAGGGTATCTATAAAGGCCAGAAACATAGATGATGTTTTATTTTCTGCAGATTGAAGATGCCCTTGGTGGCATCATTTGTCCAGGATTATGGTCATCCTGTATATGTGAGCACTTATCAGTGGGTGCAGAGTAAGCCCTCGTTACAATGCTACCTATTATAAGTCAGGTGGCAAAATGATGCATTGGATTTATACCTCTTTTTAGTAATGGGAATATAATTTATTTTGGAGGGACTTCCAACATGATTACTGGTAAGGCATTTGTATGTTACTGTACGAGGGGGCTCATCATGGCCCAGGCTATTGATGGAGAAGAAGGCCCTTTTGTGTAACTGAGCCTTATGATGGGTCTAGATTTGAGTTTGAAGGCAGGACTAGAAAGAGCTGAAATCCTCTGGATGATGAAGGGACAAGAATGCTTGCAAGGGAGGAAGTGGTGAGAAGAAGAGGTGGGAGGAGACGGGGAAGAAGGAGTCAACCCAAGGTGCCCTGTGTGTAGTGGGGTTGCCTGTGGTCCATCCAGTTAGACTTTCAAGAACAGAGGTACCTGATATTTCCCATCAAGTTGTTGTATGGCTCCTCCATCACCCAGCACCTTTCAGGAGACTCTGTCCTACGCACTGGTCTGTGATGCTTCCCTGCTCAAACCCTTCCATGGACTTCCATCTGAACCCATCTCTTCCACTCTCTCCCCTCCCACTCAAATCCAGCCACACTGACCTCCTGTCTCTTCTTGGGACGTGTCAAGCCAGCTCCCTGAGGGCAGCCTTTGCTGATGCTGTGCCACCTGCCTGGATTCCCACAGAGCTCACCCCTCACTTGCTTCAGGTCTGAGTTCAAAAGTTGCTTTCTAAGACCACTCTATGCAAAATAGTGACTATCTCCCCACTATACCTTATCCTAGTGGTGCCTTGGAGCAGGCTCATATAATTCTGTAAGAGCTGATTGCTAAAATTTCAGGAATTTTGCAAGCCAGTTGTTAAACACAACATTATTAAAAATTGAAATATATAATTAATTGTTCTAAATGATACTAATCAATAAGTTAAATAAATTATACTAAAGCAAAGGTAGTAAATACTCAAAGAGCATCACTTCCAAATTATTGTGTTATATTTTACTACTATCTATGCTCTTGATATGCTTGGTGTTATTGACATTTTGGGTAGGCATGATTTGACTTTGTTGTAGGATGTTTAATAGCATCGCTGGCCTCCACCCACTAGATGCCAGTAGCACCCCCTCCCCTGAGTTGTAACAACTGGAAAGGTCTCCAGATATTGCCTGACAGCCCCTGGGGGGAAAAACTGTCTCCCGCTGAGCCCCACTAATCAATATGGTGGAAACACTATGTAATGGGGTGTGGCTGTGTCTCTTTCCAACTCTGTGGTTCGTAAGCATCGTGTTGGTGGCTTGAAACCCACCATGGTGGGAATATTTCCATCATAGAAATCTGCAAATGCAAAGTAGAGTTTAATTTGTTGTCTTGTTTATTGTATAGATTTAATGTTAATAACATTATTTAAACTTAAAAGTCTGTCATGTTCATGTCTGGAGCTATTACTTTATGGGAAGCACCAAAAAAATTGGGAAAATATTCTCCCAATATTCAAAAATGATTTTCCAATTCAGTCAAGAAATCACTCATGTCACTGAGGAAGGAGTGAAGCTTTAGTGCACATCTTCATTTCACTTTTGTCTGTCTCTTTATGTGAACAAAATTGTCCATCAACATTCATAATGGAACTACTTTTATTTATCCATTATAACAAGAAGGTAGCCATGGAAATAAGAGTTTAATAAAAATCAGAAAATCAGTAAGTTATATGAAATTTATAATGGAGAGCAGTATCTATTTTATGATTTGTAAATTGTGTCCTTCAAATCCTTCATACAGTAAAATTTATAATAAATATAAAATATGTGTTATATAATCATCATATGTAATACATATTTTTTAAAATGTGAAATGTATAATGTACACACATATATGCATACATTTTTACCCAGAGAGCCAGTTAAACATTTACCGATACACCAGTACCTTATTCCCTTTACTCTTTCATTCATCCAATAAATATTCAACACCATGTGCCAGGCCCTATTCTATTGGAAATAGGTCAGTGACCTAAACAGCAAAGCAAACAAAATTCCCTACCCTTATGGAGCTGACATTTTCATGCAATGCTCCATCGGTCTCTGTAGCACTCATCACTCTTGGTGACACGGGAACAGACTGTGCATTTACTTGTTTATTGTGTTATTGCATATCTTCCTTCACTAACATGTAAGCTCCTTTACAAAGGGGCTTTATATGAGGACGCACATTTTATAAATGAACAGATCAACAAATGAACATGTACATATGTGCGTGTCAAGGAAAGGAGCTGGGTTTCATACCTGGGAGGGACAGCAAGCCGTAAATTGAATTAATTAGTGGTATCCTGTGCTCACTGATAGAACTGAGAATGGGAATTTAAGGACCTCTAGGATTTTCAGAAATTTCACCAAGTCCTTGGATTTTCTGCGTGGGGTTTGTACTATGCCTTATATTGTAGCGGGGCAGGGTGACTTCAGTGGACACTGAGATTATGCCTGGTGTCAATCCAGGAGAGTCTGGACTCGGGCAGTACACAGGTGCATCTCAGGGTAGATTACTTACCTTGGAACTGAGCCAGGAGGGATGTGCGTCCAGCGAGTGCTCATTTGTAGGTACATTGTACAAGGGGACCACAAACAGAATCAACACAGGGAAACCTTGCCAAACCATCCAAAGTGACAAGGAAGTTGTGGAAACCTCTTTGAAATGAGCTTCACTGTGATTGAGGGCAGCAGAATGTTTGAGACTGAAGATTTCAGATAGAAATCCAGATAGAAAATGAGGCAAAAATGTTGCTGGGCAAGCAGCATCCATAGACAGACAATTTATTGAAATATTGGAAGTTTTTCCAGAAGGGCAACACAGGATGTTGGCAGATGTGCTCCATCTAATCAAAGACCCACATCTCTCTTCCATCGGCTCTGACAGAATCTCCTAAATGTTAATTTCATTCTTAACCATGAGCTACGTATTGGAGTGCCTGGTAGAGGCCAAAAGACTGAGCTTGCTCCTGAGATGGCGAGGTGTGCCTGCTGCTCTGGACAGGGTCCTGCCTAGCTCTGGGAGGGAATGCTTATCAGAAGTGTTCATGGGGAACTCCTGTGGGACGCCTTTGGACTCGGTGACACGGGAACCCCATCCTTATGTTCTTTGCGTGTGCAAAAGAGATTTTGTTGTTGTTGCAAACTGCACCCGTGCTGAGAATCTAATACTGTTCTTGCAAAAGTAAAGATTTCCCTGACAGGATGAAGAAATGAGAGCAGTGCAAGAGGGGAACCATCCTGACTCCCTGGTAAAGCAGGCCTCACCAGGAACCTTGCTCTCTCTTTGCCAGAGCAGAGTACTCGGAGGGAAAGACTGCCCAGGGAATGGCATCTTAGTTTCTTCCTCACTACACCCCAACCATGATAGAGTCAGAGACAGAGAATAGGCTGCAATTGGGAGACAAAGAGGGTATCGGTATCTTATAAATAGTATTGTGCATCCCCTTGCCTGGGCTTTGTCACACTGTCCCAAGGTAACCTGGATGGTTCCAGAAGAACAATCTTGGGTAGCTTTTTATGAACATTCTTAACTATATTAATCTATGGAGACAAACTCAGGCATGCCTGAGACTTCTCCATCCTGACTTCCCAGCACACAGCTTGATGGCGATGGGAATGCCCTCCTAAGCCCAGCAAATTCCAGCAGGACACTCCACTGGGTCTCACAGCCCCTCTCCTACCCCAGCTTCAAAGTCTCTGGTATTTGGGCTCCTGTTCTGACTTAGTTTCTATCCCTCCTCTTAAATTCCAGTTCTCCTTTCTGTAAAACCAGGAAAAGATAGACTCTCATTGGTTGGGAGAGTGTGATACCATCTAAATAAAAGCCAAAGCTTTGATTCATCTAAATCAGTGGTGTTTTGGAAATTCATGGGGACAAATGAATTGTCAAAATGATGGAGAGGATGGGTGGGGGGCACAACTGATATTTAGGTGGCAGGATATTTGGCCCTGTAAAAGAAAATTTGCCACACCTTCTGCTCGACTCCCAAATATCCCCCACTGGACATTCACACAGTGAAGAATGTTTTTATGATCACTTGAGACTAGAATGTACACCCTTTGAAAAACCAAAGCAAAACATATACCCTTTTATGTATAAACCTGAAGTATTTTGCATAGTTTTAATGATGCTCTATTTTTCTGGAATCTTGTATAAATCAAGGGCTGTGCTTTGTTTCATTTTGAACTTGACCAAAAGTCACTCCCAATTTTGGAAAATCACACCACCAGTTGCCACACAACTCATGGTGTTGAATGTGCCAATACAACAGTCGCCACTCAATGTCTGTGTTTGCAGCTTTCACATTCTCAGTGATTCTACTTATACAGGACGGCAGTATTCGGATCTGAGCATCTATATATTTAAATACCTCTTATGTTATTATATAACTCTTGCCTTTTATTTTGCCTGATGTCATTTATTTTACTTAAGCCATTTTATGGGCTTTAAAAATATTCTGTGTCCAGGTAGGTTGAATTTTATTTCAGGAAAGTAAAAGGGCATTACAAGAGATTCATTACAAGAAGAGCCATTGGCATTGGTGTGACAGTGTTGAAATTGACTAGTCCAGAATTTCTAGAAAGCTCATCAGGGCCCTTTATGGCTGTAAATGATTTGCTTTATCAGCAAGACAAGAAGGTTACAGATCGTCTTTTACCCCCTTTTTCCTGTCTATCTTTCCCCTTCCCTCCCCCATCCTGAATTTTCATCGCTGCTCACCCACAGTTGTAAACTGCAACAACAGCTTTGGAGACGGCGAGACTTTAAATGGTCTCATTGGAATCAATAGACACGTCCTACTAGTTTTCTGCCTCAGCCCCTTCACGACAAGAAGCGATTTTCACACTTTCCTTGTCTCGATTTCACCTACTTGTGCTGGGGTACTAGTGTGAGGTCAGACAGCTGGAGTGCAGCTGAGGGTACAAAGTTTACTCATTTTGAAAAATGTAGAAAATCTATATATTTGACATGTAAGCTACCAGTGGCCCCTGATTTCCTGTGGGCTGCTATAGCTAATGGTACATTATAGGACCCCTATGTTTTGCCTTTTATTTGGAGACTTTCAAACAAAAAAGTGCTTCATTTTAGTTTTAACCACCAAGCGTTGTTTAAATTTTATCTCCAATTTACGCTAACATCCTACCTCATTTCTGCTAGTCATATAACTATTTTGTGCAGTGCAAAAGAAGTGCCTGGCGAGATAAATAGGAATGTATATCTATAGTTTCAGTTTCAAAGAAATTGGGGCTACTGCTACAGTATTTACCCAGTTTTCCAATTATAATTCTGATCTTCATGGTAGAATTTTAAATCTTGTAGCTGGCAAGGCAGTTCAACATCATTTCTCTTCATTTATGTCCAGTGTTGTATTATTTCAACATAATCACACCATAGTTGGATGATTTATGTTTATAGTGTGCCATTTATATTTGAAAACGTGCATACAGATATTGCAATAATTCTAATAACTGCATTTCACTCTATTTTCAGTGGCAGGAAAATGCAATATTCCACCACATTGAGTTACAAAAGCTACATAATGTAATCTTACTGGAACATTTATTCAGTGCCTAATCTGTACATTGTCAAAAATTTTTCATTGTTATTGGAAAATTAAGACTATAAAAAGCCTCACATTGGTATATATGTAACAGCCTTACATTTCCAGTAGTTAAAGTTAACACAATAAATAATTCAATTTTTCTGTCTTTGTTAGAGGAATGATTAAAAACAAATCTTGGCAATTTACATTAGTATTTGAGTTGGGCTAATTGCATCGACATGTAGCTATTAATAGAGGTTTAACCTGTGTTTTTATAGCTCTTTTCACAGATAAAGTACCATAGTATAGGTAGCTCAAACTGTCTATGTGAGATATTCTAAGCATCTGCGTTCCGGAGCAAGTATGATGTCGAGTACGTTTAGGGAGGGTCCATTTTGGAGTTGACAAAATAGATCTGGAGTCTGACACATTTTCTAGGATCTCAGAAGGTCCAGTAATAGTGAAAAACCCCTTCCAATGACTACATGGCTGTTCTGGTTATTACTGCTGAGCAACAAATTGCCCCATGGTTTCTGTGCATCAGGAACTCAGGAAGGGTTGAGTCATGAAGGCGGTTTCCTCTTGCAGTCAGTCAGACAGCAGCTGGAGTCACCTGCTTCCAGTGCGGTGTCTGGAGCAGAGATGGGCCGGCCAGACATTTTCTCTTTCTATCCTTGTGTTCTTAGGTTTCTTCATGTGCTCTCTCCCTGTGGACTAGTTGTGCTTCCTCACAGCATGGTGGTCTTGGGCTGTGTCCATGGCAGCTCAGGGCTCCAATGTTCCAGGAATGAGGCAGAAGCTGCCTGCCTTCTCCCACCTCACCTCAGGAATCATGCAGAGTTGCATCTGCCTCATTCTCTTGGTTATAACCAAATCAAAAGTCTGCTGCAGTTCAAGGAGAGGGGATAGAAACCATACTTCTGCGAGGCGTGTCAATGACACACCGTAAGAGGAGATGTGGGATGTGTGCTTGGCACTATGACAACAATCCTGCGAGGCCTGTGAAGCCTTCTGGCGCTGTCTCCTCACTGAGCAACATCCTTTTAGGTTCTGCCATCCTAGCCCAACTGAAGTTCTGAACGCATCCCAAAATGAAAGCAAACTTCTGAAAAAGAGGCCCTCAGGCAGTTTAGTATCTTTGGCAAAAGACTAAAACCCTGTGCTAACGTGTGCAATCACAAATTATACGATGCCCCACCATCTTTGAATAAGCTGAAATATATTTTCAGTTATTTTCGAGGGCTGTAAACAAAGAGAAGTTGTGTTTTGCCATAGACCTTTCACATACCCCTCATCCTCTCCCTCCCTGCTTATCTTTACTGTTAGAAGTTGCTTTTTCTTCTATGAATATTGATACCAGTTTCATAGCAGTGGGTAAATGTAACTTTATCGTATCAATTAGGCAGAAATTTACTTGTAAAATATGCATTTTTAAAAAATTAAACATGCTATATTTGAAAACAATTTATATCAGTATGTTGACACTTTGCCTTAGTCTTGATAATTGATTGATTGATTCAGTCATTCATTCATTAAAACTGTGAGTGCATCAGCATACTAGCCACTATGCTTGATACACATGGCTGCCCAGGATTAAAATGTTGGAGTTGTCTATTCCTGAGTTTCTCCAAAATCCACAAATCCTACTGAGACTTTAAAAAAGCTTATCTGTATTAATTTGGACTCTTTTAACTGTAAGGGTCAAAATTTCTTGATTTACATAACTTGGAAAACTAGAGTGCCACAACTGGATCTAGGAACCCACATGAAGTTGTAGATTGTCAGTTCTGTCCCCACTCCCTCATCTCTTGATTCTGCCTCTGATATGGGTTGGCCTCATTCCCACCTACCCCAGATAGAGTTCCCCGGCACTGAAGACGGCAGCCAGTAACTTCCAGCTCTGTGGCCTCCATCCTCCCATTCCAAACTAAAATTTCAATTGGCTCTGCTTGTGCCCTATGCCCATCACTTCCAAGCTGATCCCTGCGGCCGTTGGAATAGGGCTGGAACAATCTGTAAAGTGAGGAAGTGTGGGTACTGCGCAGAGAACTGTGACCTGCCCACCACAGTGACTCTCAGGTCACCTCCTCCTCTCCAGTCCAGCTGCTATGGCCTTGGGACTTAGCTAGTCCTTCTGCCTCTGGTCTCTAGTAAGTCTAGTATGCTGTACCCCATCAGCTGATTCATACTCTCAAAACTTCCCTTTATCACGCCACTCCCCTTATCAAAACCTTCCAAGAACGCCCACTCCCCAGAATACAATCCCACCCACTTAGCATGGCATTCTAGGACCTCCACACACTGCCCAAATCTGTCCACCTGCCGTGCCTCCTCTTCCACTGCTTCCTTCACAAACTCTCTATCCTAGCGTCATGGGTCTACTCTCTCCCGGCAAAACTACAACATGCCAGCCCTCTGTGCACTTGCTGCCACTGTTTGCCTTACATAAGAGGCCCAGCTTGCCTGAGTTTCCAATTCCTACCCATCATTTACAGGCCGTCCCAAGCCCTACTTCTTCAGGAAACCTCTCTGACCATCTCATGCCACAGAAAAAGGTGATCTTAGAATAGCACAGCCATTCAGATTTTTACACTTTTTCAAGGATAAATCCTGTAATTCCATAGATACTTTCTCATAGGACTCATTTCTGCCTCTCTAGTTTGCTCTTCTCTTATTTGTATTAGTTTTATTACTGTTTAATTGTTAAAAGTCTAGCAGAGCGTCCACGAACATGGCAGGAAATGCACACAGAATGAGGTCCTACAGCTTCTATGGACTCTGAACAGAGCAAGCTCCCATCAGAGTCCATCATGGATTCAGCAAGAATATGAATGGGTTTGGTGGGAAGGGAGGGGGCTTAAACTCACCTGCTGCCCCTGGAAGTGCTCTGGAAGGCTCCTGTGGAAAAAGGGTCAGGTTGTGCAGACAGCTCCAGCTCAGGACAAGCCCCAGATACAGAACTAAGTAGACTCTCAATCCAGACAAGGGTAGGTCAGACAAGTTTGCCATAATTTCCTTTCAAAATGTGAAACAAGAAAAGGTCAGGAAGAACATTTGACAAACGAGCAAGAATACATTGTTAACAATTCTTCATTTAAGTTAGCAAACTTGGATAAGGGATGCTTTGATGGATTTAAGTACTCCTTTGAAACGTTTTCTACTGCTATAATAATCCATTCCGTTGTTATAAAGTAATTATAATCACCACTCAGTGTCCCAAGTCAGAGCGGGAGAAAAGAAGTATTAAGAGGAAGAAGTAGCAGAAACATCTTCCATGCTGGCTCTCTGCTTTTTAAAAACTAGAAAGCCACATCTCTTTGTACTGTGATTACTGGGGCAAATGCCTAAAATACTTGTGATCTGATTGCACTAGAAAGGTATGCTGTAGAGAAGGGATGCAAGGCTGAGGAGCAGAGAGCTCAGTGGCAGAGCCATTTGCAGAAGGAAAAGTGTCTCTCCGGTCAAGAGAATTAGTAATGAGATAGAACAGAAAAACAAGCCTGCGGCCTCCATGAAAAATTTGGGTCCTCCTTTCTTGGTCAACACTGGGGAGATGTTCTGGGACTATCACTCATATTATGTTCCTCCTGCCTTTGGGGAGAATGGATAAAACAGCAAAAGCTGTGACCAGTCTAGGGGCTTTCACAGGCATAGCAGAATAAGAGATCATAGTTTGATATAACCGGAGAGCAAATTCTTGACTGATTCCGTGTTCTACTGTATGATTTGAAGGTCCAGGCAATGCTGAGGAAGAAACAGGAATGTGTGCACTACGAGATTCCACATTCATTTAGGAAAAGAGCAAAAGCATCTGTGTTTGAGGGAGAAGTGAATGCGTTTTTCAGGCTGGAATTTCCCAGAATTTGTATCACAATTGCCCAGATCCTGTATCACAATTCTCATATGGTGTGTTTAGTCTGGGTATTTTGTCTTTCATGTTTTCTGCAAGAGTATTTGTTCCATGTTATGGTATTTAATAAAACCGATAATTAAGGGAATTGGTGAAAGATGGCACGGAAGATGGAGCACAGCAGGCGTCCATTCTAAAACAGAAACGCTACTCTCAGGATCTAGCCTGGACAGGTGTGGAAAACACAAGTAAATTACATGGATGGGGGCCTAGACTCCCATGTCACATACCTTGTTGTACCTTCAGCTCATACCCATGTGCTCTTGGCAACCCACTTTGGCCAAATGAAGGCAGAGGAAAGAAGTTAGGGCAGATTCGCTGACGAGCTGACATTATACATCTCTGCTGGCTGAGAGTGGACTTCTGTGGCATTGCAGCCTCACTCACAGATGGCTCTGGAGGATGGAGAGGAAGGGATAGTCTCCCAGCATACATAGCTCCGAGCATACACACGGCTGTTCACTTCTTACACTGGAAAGTTGTAAAGGGACTCCTGGTCAGTGGCAAATGACTGGGCTGCGTGGCCAGAGTCTTGCAATGAAGAAGACTAATATCAGAGACAGGGAGTGCTGGGGAAGGGGCATGTGCATATATCTATGGGATCTTTGTGTTCACCAAAAAGCACCCATCACACAGGAGGTCTTAACAACCAGGTAGACCAGACATCAACCAGGTCATTCTCAACACGCAGAGCTCAGTAATGGTTCTAGGGAACTTGGAGTCGGGACTACCCCTGAGTTGCTTGGGACTCCTCAGGCCAAGAAAGCAACAGGCAAGGAAAGGAACTACTGTATGGGAGGGTGTTCAACCCTGACCAACGCATCAGTGTCGTCTTTATCCCTGCCCACCCCTCAGCCACAGGCCAGACCTGAGCTGAGTGGAGGGAGAAACTAAACCAGATTTGATTGAGGAATACAAGTACATCTAGACTAACTTATCTGAAAATTATTCTGTCTACATTACAATTAAAACCTCAGAGATAGCATGATTTGGAGTTGGAGAAAATTGTTTTTTCCATTATGAGTTTTGTGTATATGATTTGAAAAACTGTATACAAAGGAGAGTTTGATAAAAATAAAATTTTGTTTAAATAAAGCAGACGTTCCTCTGTGGAAAGGAGTAGAGGGGGGAAGGTTGACATGGAGAGCTTAGAAACTCAGAATGGCCCTGTACTTACAATGATAGGATATAATTTTTGAACGAGGTAGTCCTTGTAGAAACTTCTAATCCAGGCTTCTGAATCTGGAAGGCATGGAGGGAACCACTGGGTGAGGTTCAAGGGGCTCCATAAATATTCTTGAAGATTTTACATTCAAAATGTTGTGAACATGTACATTTTCCAGGAGGGAAAGAGATACTTAACTTACATATGTTCTGAAAATCGAAAAAAAAAAAAAAGAATTAAGATACTGATATGATATCATTTATGTAGAATAACAAAATAATCTATATATTTGTAAAGGAGTGTGCATGTTTGGTAAAAGTGAGCGGAATGATACACTGCACCGTATCGCTTACAGTAATTACTCAAGCGATCGGTGGGATTGGGTGGCTGTCAACAAAGGCTTTTACTTTATCCAGATTGTCTGGTTTTTTTCAATAATGGGAATATATTAGGCATTATTTATTATGTTAAAATTTGTAAACTCCTGACTTAATTGAGTCTTCTCATTTTACAGTTGAGAAAATGAGTTCCGGAGATGTGGCATTATTGTCCAACTCACACATGTTTGCAGGGGTGAGACCAGAGCAAGTCCCCTGCTTTCCACTCTCACGCTCCTTCCAGCGCCCGGGTGGCAATCGGAGCTGGTTAAAGACACTTCTACGACCCTTGGGGATGATCCCTCTGCCAGGCATATTTTAGACTAAGTCGTAGAATGTTTGCCTACGTACACACAGTTATATAAGGCAAACAGTTTTACAAATATCCTAACAATGTCATCAGCACTTCTTACACATGGTTATAAGAAGGTAGTAAAAGAAATTGATTTACACAGTGTTTCAGTATCAGAGGAATTCCAGAGCTTTTGATTTTTGAACGCTTCTTGTTCTCCTAGGTCACACTACCTGATCAGCGTGAGTAGTAGTTCGAAAATGTACCCGGTGAGGATTAAAAACTCCTAGTGGGAACACCTCTGAGTAATAAAGAGTAGGGACTCTGGAGTCAGACTACCAGGTTTGGATCCTTTTTCCACATACCTGCTGTGTGAGTTGTACCAAGTTGCTCAGTCTCCCTGAGTCTGTTTTCTCACCTACGAAATGAGAACAATAACAGTACCACCTCTTAGGATTATTGTAATAATATACGTAAAAGCACTTATCACGGTGTCTGGCATAATTCAGTGTTAGCTGTTATTTTTCTTACTGGATGATTCTCAAAAGAGAGTCTCCTTTTCAGGGGAAGAGGAGCTGGGACTAAACAGGAACTCTACCTGTGGAAATGGAGAGTGTCAGGGAATACCAGCTCAGATGAGATTTCAAGCTGTGTTCCCAATTAAGGACAAGACTTCAAAGAGGGACATTTCCGGGAGAAGTCCCTCACTGCTCTCCTTCTCCCATTGTGGCCAGTTCCCTTTGAGGACAGGTTTCTTGTCACTCACTTTATGATTTTGTAGGGTGGGGGGGAGGAGAGAAGGGAGGTAAAACAGATGCTGAGCCCCCAAAGAGTAGCTGTGAGGAAGAGGAAAACTTTAAAGTCTCTTTGAATCACAACCAACAATTCTAAATGCATTGGAGGGAACATTCAAAAAAAAAAAAAAATCTCTCCTACTTCATCAGCCTCTTCGTGGCATACCCCCTTAGCACTGGGGTTCTTCTCTTCAGGGTGCGTGAGAATGAGCAGGCGTGTCTGTAAAACTACAGATTCCTGGCCCATGTCCCTTGAAATTTTGATTTAGTAACCCAGCATGGATTTTGCAAACTGAGTTTCCCAGTGTGCCTTCTGACCACCTGCTAAGGAATCACTGGTGGATTTATTTACAATTGTAGCTTCCTGGATGATCCTGATAAACATTAAAGTGTGAGAACCACCAGAAAAGACCTTTGGAAACTTGGCCTCTTCTGGGGCAGATCAAATAGACAACGAGGTTATGAGGGAGTCATTGTGCTGTAACAACCCAGGTGCAGAGGGGACCTGATTGTAGCTATTCACCCATGCCTTTGACCAGTGGGGATCTGCTCTCAGAGGGCTAACACGACTGTCTATTTTTCACTGTTGGAGTCAAATTTGATAACTCAGAGTCGAAATCCTCCGTCTCTCCTTGAACACTCAAGCCATCGAATCAAGAGTTTCTTTATGGTGTTGATTTATCAAATAAGTCGCATCAATCTTTGATTAGCCCAGTCAAGAATCGTGCTTTATTTATTGATAACTTGGGTTAAGAGGAGCTCATAAAAATTTCAGTACTTGCCTCATGCAAGTGGAGGGCAGTATTTTTATGATGCAATAAGCTCTCATTCCCCAGCATGGCAGATGAGGTTGCACGAGTGCTAAAGGATCCTTGCAATGATCAAATTTGTACTGTTCAAAATGTGGAATAAAATTACCATAGTGAAAAACCGTTTTGCACAGGCTAACGAGACTTGAAGTGAGATCAAGCAGGAAGCAGATCCAATCACTCACGTAAGGGTTTTCTGCTTAAAAAAAAAACCAGACAGCTCAACGAGAAAAAGACCAACAACCCAATAGAAAAATGGGCATAGCACTTGAAAAAGTGCTCAGCCTCACTCATGATGAAAGAAACGCAACTCCAAGAGACCATTTTTCACCTCTTAAATTGCTACCTTACACTCAAGGCTCTGTCTGGAGCCTCTAGTTCCCTAAGGAGAAGAAAACCCAAAAAACCTACAGGAGGCCTGGACTGGTTCTGAAGTTTGTCTGATTTCAACAAAGAAACAGTGAAGCATTCTGGGAGCTTCACTGCTCTATAATATGCTCTTCGAGACCTTTGAAGAGTAAACTCTCAAAGATAAATAGAAACTTCATGATGACTCTGGTACTCTGCAATCTCTTGGGGCGTCCCCTAAAGACACAGGTCCACTGATTTCCCTGTTGGAACCCAATCTAGAGTAGTCTGGGAGAACACGGGCCATAAATACCTAAGAGACTGGCCTTGCTTATTGGAAACTGCTCACCACCTGCCCACCTGTAAGTGAATCTGTGTATATTTACAAGGGTGATCTGCCAGCCATTGTTCTAGCACCTTCCATGAACCAAGTGCTCACCTAACCTTACTCCAATTTCTACCTCTTATTTCTGGCCAGGGCTTTCCTTAATACATTGTTAGTAACTCCATTTGCAACTGACCATATCTGAGAATGCCAGGTAGCATCTTGTGGTGGTCAGGTGAATACAGACTCCAATGTCTGAATTTAAATCTTGGGTCTATCACATATCAGCTGGATGACCTAGGGTCAGTTTCTTCACCTCTCTCTGCTTGAATTTCTTTCTCTATAAAATGGGATGTGATAGTACCTATATTCTAGGGTTGATTTAAGGATGTAGATGAGATAATGTATGTAGCTGACAGCACTTTTTTATTTTAGGTTTACATAGACAGGAAGTAAAACAGAAATAAAATGTTTAAAATAGGAGGAAGATATTCTTGGTAGTAAGAATTAACGTTGACTTGGATTACTAAAAGAAAGCATGGAATTAAAACAGGATAGAATTCTCCTTTTGAGATAATTTAAGTGTTCTCACTTGGTGGTAGTCAATGGATTGAATGACTCTCACCACCCCTTCTAGATTCCCATCTAACTGCTGATTCAGAGGCTGGATCGTGGGGTTAGAAAAGTCCCCAAGCCCTGCTGTCTTGGCAGTGGGAAGCCAGAAGTTCTGCGAGTTAATCTCCCAAATGTGCCGCTAACTGTCAGCTAAAGGGTAGGTACAAGAAGACAGCTTGAGAGCCACACTCCTCTTCTGCTCCATCCTTATGTTTCTGTTGCACAAATGCAGCAAAATGAGTAGCAATATTTTCATCGAAAATATGCCTCATGCAAATCAGTTTGGTAAATATGGAATTTAGCCTTTATAAAAGAGCACCTGTTCCCCCCTCCCATTCCTCCATTTAATTTTTGCATTCAGATGTGCTCTGCTTTTGCATAAGTCTAGTCCCATACACTATTACAAGACTGCTGGTTTTGAATCCAGCCAAACACACACTCCTATTTTCCAAGAAAAATCTTGTCTAAAAATTAGAGAGGCACCTGCACGTTCATTTCTAGTGGGCCTGAAGAATATTTCCATAGGAGTGAAATATATTGACATTTTTAAAACATGAGAACTAGTCAGTGTTGATAAGGACTCTCGGGGTGAAGAGAGGGCAACAGGGCAGATCTGAGGGTTGTTCCTGGCGTCCCCAAGGCCTCGGCGTGGCAGCAGCTCTGGGTGTGGTGATGCTTGGGTTAACTGCTCTTCTCTACAGAGGACCTGGGATTTTAACTCTGGTTTGGTCTGAGTGGTTTCCTTTTTCCCTCACCATCAGAAAGATATTTTAAAATCACAAACAGAACCTGGGGAGAGGAGGCCCAATTTGACACCTTTGAACCTTGATGGGGCCACTTTATAGATTCAGATTTAGAGGGATTGTTGGGTGAGGATTTGCAACCCAGGAGAGCATTTCAGAGCCTTTCATAGAGGGACACAGAATCAGAGTTTCCTGAAATGGTGTTTTTTGTGTGAGACCTGTCAATAGAAATATCAAACTGTGAATATACAATTGAACTTTATTATCTCTTTTGATTTTGTAACTACATAGGTATGACAGACAGAAGCCGATTTGAAAGGAAACTCACAATTGCCAGCGTGTCCCTTGTATGAATCCCACGGCTGGAAGTTTTTCTGTAAATCAGCATCTTCAGGAAGGGGCTGCACAGGTGCCTCCCACTGACTCTTGAGATATGTTTTAATTAAGGAACGTGAAATCTCTTAACTTTCTGTCAGAGAGTGGAAGGGCGCTTGTGTTCTGAAATGCGGCTTGGAGGTGGCATTGGGGGGCTCCATATTTACTCTGCACAACTTTCATTTCAAAGATTCTTACTTTGTGAGCCAAACGGCTTTTTCTTTTCTTTTCTTTTTTCCTTTTTCTTTCTGCTTACCCCTGAAATGAACTAAACCTGAAATTCAAGAGTCCAGCTGTGCTCTTTCTGCCTCTTCAAACATTTGGCCTCAAAATGAAAATCTTGCCCAACTGAGGGATTCAGAGTCGAGGCCAAGGCCTCCCCTCACCCGCAGTATCAGGAGTCAAACCAAAAGGCCATACTCTTCCTGGTGCTCTCTGTTGCTTAAAGTAACAGGAAGTGTGGCTCCTTTACATAGTTCAGGCTTGACATTAGTTGTCTAATTCTTTCCTCCCCAAAGCCTACATCTTAGTAAAAGAGAGAATTTCATAGATTCTTTGTGAATGGAGTTGCTACTAAGGATGGTTTCAATATAAACCATTTAAGCAGAAATTGCTAGAAGTAACACAGATTGGTAAAGTGTTATTTATATATTTACATAAAGTATTATATAAAGTAACACAGATTGGTAAAGTGCACTAGCTAAGGGTAACAAAAACCACAGCCAAAGTAATTAGTGTCACCTGAGACCAGGCGTTTGATCTATTTCTACATCTATACCATAAGAGACCGGACTAGATAATCTATAAAATATCTTTTTGCTTCTAAGTTTCTGTAACTGCAACAACTACAGTGAGATGTTGAGCAATTAATAGAGATACAGAGAAACTGTAAAATATAGCCATTGACAAGGATGCCGTTCAAAACGGTGACAGAATATACCTGTGGAGAGAAATTAAAGAAGATACAAAAATATGGAAACATATACCATCCTCATGGATAGGATAAAATGTCCATACTACCCAAAGCAATATGTAGATTCAACGCAATCTCTATCAAAATACCAATGGCATTTTTCACAGAACTAGAATTAATCCTAAAATTTATATGGAACCATAAAAGACCCCAAGTAGCCACGGCAATCCTGAGAAAGAAGAACACAGCTGGAGATATCACGATACCTGATATCAAATTATACTGCAAAGCAATAGTAATCAAAACAGCATGATATTGGCATAAAAACAGACACATAAATCAATGGGCCAAAATAGAGAGCCCAGAAATAAATCCATGCCTATATGGTCAATTATTCTATGACAAAGGAAGCAAGAATTTACATTAGGGTAAAGATAGTCTATTTAATAAATGGTGCTGGGAAAACTGGACAGATACATGCAAAAAAATGGATCAGCTTCTTACACCATGTACAAGAATAAATTCAAAATGGATTAAAGACTTAAATGTAAGACCTGAAACCATAAAACTCCTAGAAGGAAATGTAGGAAGTAAACTCTCAGACATCACCGTTAGTAATATTTTTATTGATATAGCTCCTCGGGTAAGGGAAATAAAAGGAAAAAATAAACAAATGGGACTACATCAAACTAAAAAGTTTTTTTCACAGCTAAGGAAACCATCAATAAAACAAAAAGGGATCCTACTGAATGGGAGAAGATATATGCCAGTGATATATCTGATAAGGGGTTAATAACCAAAATTTATTAAAAAACTCATACAACTTAATGCCAAAAAAACAAACAATCCAATTAAAAAATGGGCAGAGGACCTGAACAGACATTTCTCCATACAGGACATACAGATGGCCAATAGACATATGAAAAGATGTTCAACATCACTAATTATCAGAGAAATGCAAATAAAAACCACAATGAAATACCACCTCACTCCTGTCAGAATGGCTATCATCAACAAATCAACAAACAACAAGTGCTGACAAAGATGTGGAGAAAAGGGAATCCTCGTGCACTGTTGGTGGAATTGCAGATTGGTTCAGCCAATATGGAAAACAGTATGGAGGTACCTCAAAAAATTTAAAATGGAACTACCTTATGACCCAGAAGTTCTACTCCTGGGTATTTATCCAAAGAAATCCAAAACACTAATTTGAAAAAAATGTATGGCCTCCTATGTTTACTGTAGCACTATTCATCATAGCCAAGATATGGAAACAATCTAAATGCTCGTCAATTGATGGTTGGATAAAGAAATTGTGCTACATTTATACAATGGAGTATTACTCTGCCATGAAAAAAGAATGAAATCTTACCATTTGCAACAACATGGATGGACCTAAAGGATATTATGCTAAGTGAAATAAGTCAGACTGAGAAAGACGAATACCATATTGTCTCATTTATGTAGAATCTAAAGAAGAGAATAAATGAGCAAACAAAACAGAAATAGACTCATAGATGCAGAGAACAAACTGACGGTTGCTAGATGAGACAGGCATTTGGGGGATGGATGAGAAAAGTGAAGGGATTAGCAAGTACAAATTAGTAGTCACAAAATAGTCATGGGGATGTAAAATACAGCATGGGGAATACAGTTAATAATGTTGTAAAAACTATGTGTGGTGTCAGATGGGTATTAGACTTATCAGGGAGATCACTTCATAAACTATATAAATGCCTAACCATTGTGCTATACCTGAAACTAATATGAAATAATATTGAATGTCAACTATTATATATATATGTTTATTTATATATATATATATATATATATATATATATATATATATATATATATACATATATTCATGTAATGTAGTCAATAGTGTTGTAATAGCTATATACAATGTCAGATGGGTAGTAATAGACTTCTTAGGGTTATCACTTTGTGAGGTAGTTAAATGTCTAATCATTATGTTGTTTTGTACACCTGAAACTAATAAAAAGAGAATCCCACCCGCCAAATATATATACTTCTGGAAAGGAGAAGAGAGGAGTAGGATTGAGGTGACAAATGAGATTTTAGCTTTATCTATAATTTCTTTCTTTATTCACAAGGAGATGAAACTCTCATATTAATTGTGCAGCTAAAAATTCATTTGAAATCCAGAAATCTCCAAAGTAAGTTAAGTTTCTTAGAATGCACCAAAATGCTACTTCCTTTCCCTGCCCAGCAAGTTACAAAACAATGCATACAGCATGGTATTATTTATACAAAATATGTTCACACTTACAACTATTCTATTTATTTCATACAGGCAAACATATGAATATAAGTGTATAGAAAAAGGTATGAAAGTATATATACCACGATGATAATAATGCTTAACTTCAGAGGGTGGGAGTTGTGCATTGGGCAATGACGGTTCAAGTTCATTTTAGATTTATCTGCAATGCTTGAAGTTTTTATAGGAAGAATGTATTCATTTATTTCTTATCTAATGGAATCATACAATTTATACATTTGAGATTTTAGAGCAAAGAGTCTGTGTGTGTACACGCGTGTGTACAAGCTATTAGCAAGCTCAGCTTACCTCCTCCAGGAAAACTTCCCTAATTATTACTCTCACATTGACCTTGTCCTTTTTGAACTCCTACCTTTCAATCTCTTCTCTCCTCACCATACTTCTTTTCCCTCTCAGCGTCTCTTGTGGTCCAAACCTTATAGATCCCTGCAATAGGCACTATCCCAACATTTCATTCCAAGTTTCTACCTCAGAGGCACAAGCCTGAGGGACTTGCCTTATTTACTCTTCCTCTCACCACTCCACTCACCCTAGCTCTCAAGGAGCCCCTCTCCCACTTCTCTGCCATAGCATGCCAACGGAGCCTGCTATGTGCTGCCACGGAGTCCAGAGACCTGCCCACAGCTACTGCCTCAGAATCTCTAGGCGAAGGCACCAGACATCCATACTGGCAACCAACACTCTAGGGGGCGCTTATGCCAGGTAGTGTCTGCAAACTCTGCTCTGAGGTCTGGCATGGCCCCTGCATTACACTGAGGAGAGGAAGAAAATACATCTCTCTCATGTGGAATGAACTAAAACTGACTTCGACTTTCCTACTCATATAGACCCAAAAAGGAAAGCAATTTGGCAGCATGCATCAAAAACCTTTAAAAGCTCATAGCCTTTTATACAGCGATGCCATTTCTAGACAACCTCATGAAAGGAATCAGAGATGAAGATTAAGATTTATTTATGTGTAAACCCAGTTGTTTATGGCTAAGTATGCAAATGGCTAAATGAAGTGTGATTCTTCCTTCTAGTGCTACCATATAGTCATCCAAAAACAGAAGGGGAATTTTTAAGTGCATGATTAGTGCTTATGCATACATATTAAGGAAATAATCAGGAGTCAAAACTGTATCATGAACATAACCTTTCTATAACTAAAAAAACAAAACAAACAAAACAGAGAAATAGGCTAAAAGAATATAGGGGGAGGGAAAGTCTAGAAAAAAAAGAGAAGTCCTAAAGAGAGAGTCACCTGAGAAACATAGTCATTGATATAAATCGGCCCTCAGTCCTTGGCATTCTATCCTACAAGTACCAGTAATAAAGAAAAACTGAGCAGACAATTTGACAATGTGAGAGGCAGAATATCACACAGCTGCTTTACCCACAGCTGTATGGCTTTGCAGTGTTGACAGTTTGAAAAAAGAGAAAGGCAAATAGGACATAAAATCTTGTCATGGGCTGGGAAACAAGCAGATGGGATGTGACCCACACAAGGAGCCTTGTTTGGCTAGTAGAAGTTACTGATCTAACTTGAATTTCAGACCTATAATTTCTATCTTTTAATGAAGTTTCCGTTATTTTCTTCCCCATGGGGCTTCTAAGTGTTTTTTTAAACCAATATTTCTATATGTTTTGTTTTATGCTTTGAAAAATCTCCATAAACAAAAATCACTGTAATATACATTTTCCTTTGAAGATTCCACACCTACCCAAACCATCCTGTTCTCACCACCCCCAAATGAGGTAAACTCTTTGCATTTTTGAAAATCTAAGCTCATAATACACAGGAAAAGTAAAGTGGTGGATTAAGTCATTACTTCAGCTGGGTAGACAATCTGCCTAACTGATACCATTTTTCCCCCTCAATAGCTGTCCTTTTAAAATTTTTTTGTGTGACCAAAAATATGTGAATGATGGCCCCAACTCTCCCTTTCCCTTTGGCCAAAATCATCTCCTTACGGCTACTTAGGTCAAATGTCAAGTAATTAAGAGAATGATATTAACACATCAATTCTGAGACATTTCTGTTTATGAAAGCATCTATTTTAGAACTCGTGCAGGTGGCTGCAGCTCACAAAGCCTGTCAGATGTACTGGATGCAAAAAGGTTCAAGGGCTGCTTGTGTTTTTCAAATGTTATCTAAGGAATCTTTTCACAAATCCCTGCTATTGTTCGCATAATTTTTGTGGCTCTTAGGGACTTAAATGCAACTGAACAATTTTAAAGAAACGAAAATATGACAAAGGAAATAATAACCCCTATTATAAAGCATTCTCTTCTTTTTCTTGCCCTCCCTCCTCCACCTTTCAGCCACTGCCCTAGGCTGGCTAATGCAACTTGTGTCTGAGAGTGCTTGAAATTTTAGGGTTCTGACTGCGCTTGTTTCATAGAATATCATTGGAAGCACTAAGTACATATTAGACTACCATAAATTAGGGGCCTTTATTTTTTAGAACATGAGGACATTGAAAAGCAATGTATGGCTGCTGGGTCAGGCTCTTTTGGTTGTTTAATACCAACTTGATAGTAATTATAATCTCCATAGAACGAGATGCTCAGTGAATGTGACAGCACTCTATGCTTGGCCAAGAAGGAAAACTACTTTAAATAATTTGTGTCTTTGAAATTATTTGTGCATTTCCAAAAGCAAATATAAATACATCTATTTCTTCCATTTTACTTTGTCATTTTCCTCTTCCTAATCTCCCAAAGCCTTCTCATTATTTTAAACAATCCTTTTCAGTCTCTACTCTATTTTCTTTTTCATCCTGTATGTAACAATAATGACGGTGATAGTTGATATTCATTAAGTAATTACTATATGTGGGACATGGAACTAAGCACTCTGTACATATTAATTCATTTAAAACTCACAGTAGCCCTGTGAGGTCATTGCTGCTATTATTTCCATTTTCCGGATGAGGACATTTGCCCAATGTTCATGGCTAATAAGTAGCAAAACCAGGTTCAGGACCCAAGGTGTCACGTCCTGACACCATGCTCTTAACTACTGTAATGGATCATAAATATATATTCTCTACCCTGGAAGATACTGGTCCATTTTCATCCCTATACAAATAGCAATTCATCTGCAGCATGAAAACATAAAGGAGAATTTCCTGCCAATATGCATTAGATTCAATTATGTTTTTGATTTAGAAGATAAGATACAATAGACAAAATACCAGTCACATATTTAACTTTACTGTAGCCTTAATAGCATAACATTTCAGTGCTTGGTATTCAGTGTTTTTCATTGGTTTAGTCATTTAAGTCTTTAGAATTCCTTTATGTGACTTGCCTCTAAACCTTCACTCATTTCACAGTAGAAAGAGCCATTCTTCGGTAAATGAAACCTAAGCATAGCAGATTTATGAGATCTTCATGGTGTAAAAAAATGGCAATTCTTCCAGTAACTGTAGCTTATCTAAGGAGTCTGTTCCAGGGAGAATGAGCCCAGGAAACCAAAACAGTGTTTTTCCATCAATATTCCCTACTACCACTACCACCATCACCCATGATTTGAGAACAAAAGGTTATCAATAGAGAGAAAAACAGAGATTCTGTCCCGTTCTGACAACTAGAATATCATAGAACAGGCGGGAAGTAAACGAAACCCAAATTAGTAACAGGCCAGTCTTGGAGGCTGGTGGAGATGAGGGCTTGATGCTAAAACTTAGTCTGAAAAGCAAAGAGTGGAGTTAGGACCTGTCAGGTAAGGCCAGCAGCAGGACAAGAAATCAATAGGAAATGGGTTAATGAAAGAAAGAGTTTGTGGACAAGTCCAAGAATAAAAGCTGCAGGGGGTGGACAGTGAGTCTAGGTCAGGAAATGAACATGAGGAAACTGTGACTCTCCACCAACCTATACAGACAACAGGGCCTCTTCTGGAGGCACCGTGGTCTCTCATTCTGTTGTCCCCTTCTAATCATGAAGCTCAATCTGCTAATCTTGGTGGACGGTCCAGATCCTATTTTTAAAACACAAAGAAAGAAATGTTTGGGAATGTTAAAAAACTTAAATAGAACACATTGAACTTTGGCCAATTTATTATTTCCATGAGAAGAGCTGTTAGAGAAGAACAATAAAAGTGGAGGCTTCATATTTATAAATTTCTTTGTCTGGGGTTTGCAAGGACTCTGAAGATGGTCATTCTGTCAGCTCTGGGTGACATCAGCTCAGTGGCAATGGGAACCCCAGCTGGAACAAGGCATACTCAGCATATGCAACAAAGAAGCAGAGCTGTGGCTTCCAAATAAATGAGAAGACTTCCCATTCAGGAAGCCATGACCTCAGGGCAAAGCCAACTCCAAGAACAGACAAATAATGAGGACTCAGAAGTGAGGTTTGGTGGCAGGTCATACTGCCTGAAGCTTTCTTCGTCTTCCGGGAACAAAGCTGAGTGAGTGCCTTAGAGGTACCAATTTAACCTCTGACAAAGCTCCTTCATACATCCAGCCTATTTCCTTCTGTTTTTGACCATAAAAGTGATAATTATTAATTTACCAATTGCACAAATTATCCTTGAATTCTGGGCCTGCTTTTTTATCCTCACCATAGCACATCAGATGAATAGTCTATAAAATTCATTATTTGGTTTCCCAGGGAAACCAACAGTACCCCTAATACCAAAATCACTACAATTGTCTCACTTCCTGTGGAAATTAGAGTTAATGGTCTCTATTATCCTGAGAGGTAAGAAAGCATCATAATAAATATAAATACCATTGCATAAAATATTGCTGAAGTTAAAAAACCAAGTTCATGGTTTCTCATAATTTGGCCCTAGAGAACTACACAAATTATAGACAAAATGCCACCAACTGAAATTGGGTTATGGCTGGATTTTCCCTGAAATAAAGGACAAAGTTTCAGAACTTTCAGCACATAATCCTACCCATTATGCCTTTTATCTTTAAAGAAGCAGCAGCATAGTTGTTCATGTCTAATTTCAATGGCATAAAATGCCATTTAGATTAAGACTTCGATGAATAACAATACCTGGGGTCAGTGTGATATTTAAATATGAGGCTCTTAGAAATGGTCCAGTTTCCTTAGAGGACTTGTAATTTAACACCCTTAATTTAAAGTTAGGAAAACAGAGGCTTAGAAAGCATAGATGGCTTGCCCAAGGTTGCACAACTACTTAGGGAGAAAGCTAGGACCAGGTAGAGCTCAAATTTCCTCTCACATTAAACTCGGAGTCTTTGTTTCCCTATGTATAGAATAAAAGAGCTGAGTTAGGTAATCCCAGGGAGATACCCGCCAGCTCTCAAACGTGCTGATTTCTCTAGACCTGAACAAACTTTCATGCCAGCATCAGATACTGCTTAAGCTTCCATTCAGCTCTGACAAGGGAAGGCATGGCAGCTTCGCCCTCAGAGCCTTAATCTTGCAGCCTAGGCAGGTCATTCACAAGTCTTCAAATCCCTCATCCTGCTCATTTTTGACATTGGACAAAGATCTTTGAGTCTCTACCCCATTCATTTTATCAAGTTCTCCCTCTTGTTCAAATTCTTTCTCTTGGTCGGAAAATCTTGGCCTTTTGATCAGGGTCTATGTCTACTTCCTTCTGGCTCCATCTCAGAATGCCATGGCATGCCAGCCTGTCCCCCAGATACCAGTGTCTCCCAACCCACTGGGTGCCTTGGAGGGACACTGGGGTCAGGATGGCTACATAATTTTTAGGTCCCAGTGAGAAATGACAGTGCAGGGCTTCTTGTTCCTAATTTGTGGGATCCAGTTCAAGAGGTAAATGTGGTTAAAGATGCTAAAATATAAAGATTTTTTCATTTCTTTATGGTCTCTTTTTCTCACCTTGTTATGGTGTTCTTTTATTTGTTATGTAATGTCATTCTAAGGAAAGAAATGTTAAATATCAAATTATTGGCATGAATTTTACTGTACATCTTTATATGGTACAACTCCACTTTTCAATGCAAATATAAGAACAGTTAGGTTGTGTGTGGAATCGAAGAAATGATACCGTTTCTATTTCCTAGTTCCCATTGGACTTCACGTATAAAACACACATTCAAAAATACTACTTTTAGGAATTTCAGTATGAGAGCAGCAGAGCATTAGTTGGGGATCTTGTACAAATGCACAGGTGACACATTCATGAAGCTGGCCCTGCCTGGGGTACATGCTATTTTGCAACTAGGAAATTATCTGGTGGTATCCTGAAATGTAGGGACGTCTACTACTGCGACTGGAAGGATAATGGACAAAGACCCTATAGTATAGGAACAGTAAGAGTCCTACACACACCATAGGACAGAATTCCTGGAGAGTACTCCTGGCCTTCAGTGCTGGGCTGGGTCCACTTGTCTGACTAGTGCTTCAGGACACTTGCTCAATGCCGTCTCAGAAATCCTTTCCTTGTGCACAAGCCCCAGCATATCCTAGACCATGTAACAGCCCTAGAAATGATTCCAATATGCCTTAGACAGCCAGTGGACCCAGAGCCTCCCCTCTTTTACTTTCCACCTCCTTTTTTCTTCTTTCTTATTTTCTGAACTAAATCCATGTTCTGCTATTCCTTTCTACAATGATAGAATAGCGCTCAATGGCTTACAGAAAGGCTTAGAAACACAAAGTCCTGTTTACCTTTTTTAGTTGGGGGAGGGCCACACAGTGGGAAATCCTTCTGTTCCTCCCATGAGTTTATACTTCAAAGGTTGAGCAGAAGGTACTTCCTGGTGTCCTTTTGCAAAATGGCAAATAATAAATCACAAAGTTTTCAGCAGGTTACCCCAGCCATTAAGTGTTTGCTGGATCACCTGGCTACATATAGGCTCAGAGTTAAGGAAGGGGTATCTTCATCAGAGGAAAGAGGGGCATCAAAATCAAGAGAGGGATGAAAGAGAGAGCCTATCCTTTTGTGTCACTTTCTCAGTCACTTTGTATATAGGGAGGTATTCTTATCCTTATTTAGCAGACAGAAGATTTGAAGTAGAGGAATTGTGACTTACCAAAGTTAAAATTACACTGATTCTCTGGAATAAATTTTATGATTATATACATTTTTATATAAATCAAACCAAAAGCACAGCCAGTGCTCTTAAGTACTTGGGCAATGCTTGACCAAACCCTTTTCCAGATCATTATCTGAAGAAGTAACTCAATATTCTCATTACTAAGTACCAGAATTTATATATATAAATTATTTATTGATTGTACATAACATTATCTCTATAAGAAAATGGCCTTATAGATATTATACACCTATATATCTATGTATGTAGATTATATATATATATATATATATATATATATATATATATACACACATGATATATGTATATATATGTGTGTATATATATGAAAATGATCTTACAGTCTTATGATCAATTTTGGCAGCTCAAAGAGCTTCTTTGATTGGATAAGAAATCTCATGTAACCTGATTTAAGTTGCCAATTTCAATCAGAGTTTCCCTTTGTGAGACAGGCAGTCATGTAAACTGATCTAGTGTGGCTGATAGTAACAGTTCCAGAAATCCAACACAGAGAGTGTTTTTTAATAAAAATGTATACAGAATTGGAATGTTGATAAGACATTTGCAAATGTATATAAAAATATGATAATTTATACTATTTTGTGATAAGACTCCTGGTTGGCATTAGTGATGTGTCATATGATTGCATTAATTGCAAAGAAGAAACTCAAAATGGCATAATTGTGCCTGATGTTCAAGTAATAGAAATGGAATTTAAAGTGTTGTTAGAAAATGGAAAGTGTTACTGAGGTGAAAAGGCTTTAAAAACGTGAATGTAAAAGCGAACAATTAGCACATGTAACCCTTTCGAGGTGATATGAAGTATGCAGCAGAGCTCCCACAAACACTCATTGACCCAGACAAGAGGGTGAGCGTCAGCCTCTCGTGGGTTACCTCGGAAAGCACTGAAGAGGATGGTCACACGTTGTAATACTCTCACATCGTTAGGTCATAAGTGAATATGCTGGCATCTTTGGTCTCAGAGGCGGCCTTGCACAGCGGTAATTGGCTGTCTTAGAAAGAGTTGCAGCATCATATAGTGGTCTGGTGTGTGGACTCTGCCCACCAAACTGCATGAGTTCAAATTTTAACTGTTTGCCCTTGGGCAAATCGCTATGCCTCTCTGTGCCTCTAGTAAAATTGTAAAATGCCAGAGTCATTCATTGTACTTTTCTTCATCCAGTTATAAGATTAAATGAGTTAATATTTATAGAACTCTTGAGACAGTACCTGGTACATAGTAAATAATACGTTTTTAAGTAAATTTTTTTAGTTGATTATAAAATGTGTACATGGTGTTTTTTATAGTCAACAATAAGCTCTGGAGACTCATCCTCTGAGATAGATCCTGAGTTACAGAGCAAAGAATGAATCTCATTCAATGACAGTGATCACAGTGGAGAAGCGGGTTCTACCCTGATGCACCACAGCCCTGGCTAAGGCAGTTTTCTCTCACCCACAGCATAGCTGAGGAGGTGGGCCCAGGTGACATGTTTATAGCTGGGATTACACCTGGTTGGGCCAGGAGATAATGGGCCCAGCCAAGGCAACTGAGACAGCAGAGATAAACTCCTGACTAAATCTGAACAAAAAGTCTCTCTCTAAGAAAACTGGAATGGGAGAACTGAAACATTGGCTGTGCTAACTTCCAAGAGCTGAAGGGCAAGGTCATGTACAATCCGAGCAGGAGTGAGCATTGTCATAAGGCAAAGTCACATGTCAGCATTGGTTATGGGGGAGTCAGTCCTTGAGATTACCCCATGTCCTTACAATAAATCCCCTTTTCACTCAAGCTAGTTGGAATGGATTATTGCATCTGGTAGTCCTGATGTACACATGCTGGAAAATAATTATTGCGCACCTTCTGTTGTGCCTACCATTGGGCCAGATGCTGGACTATAAGGAGGGCTAGAAAGAACGTCATTTATTGATGTGCTCAAGGCGGCAGGCTGTGCTAGGCATTTCGATGTCATCTCACTTAAGCTTCCCAGCAATCATATTACATCGATCTTATTATCCCATGTTTGAGGGTAAAGATGCTGAGGCTCGAAGAAAGTAACTGCTTTTCCCAGAGAATGGCAGAGTTAGAATTTTATTTCAAATTTATCCAATTCTAAGTCCCTAGCTCCTACCAAAAAGTTTTAAGTGTGTTCAAGGTATGCACATGAAAATATGTACGCTGTGGCTCTAATTCTTTATATTATGCATAATGCATCATGACGGCAGCTAGCAGCATTGCACCAATGCAGCCAAAAAGAGGCAGCCTCTGCCCTCTTCCATGCGAACTAGCAAACTAAGGCCAATAACTAGCAAATAAATGTAAGGTCTTAGTCTTCAATGCAGGAAGTATATTTTAGGGGTAGGGGAAAGGATAAGGATAGAACTGTGTTGAACTTGGGGAGGACGCTGAGGAATTTCCCTTCTACAAGGATCAAAGTAAGAGGAAGCTGTCAGTTCATCTGGGCTCAATCTGGCAACTTCCTTATTGTCAGCAGAGCCCAGGAGAGTCTCATGTGGAAGTCATCTCTCGCTCCTCACCATTTCCGTGGCACTTGGTTAGTAACATGTTTTTGCATCCAATAGCAGATATCGGTATTAGATGCGTTCTGGAAACTCTTTTGCAGAACTGTGCAAGCCAGAGCAGCATTCTGAAATATCATTTAAAAAGATGTCTGGGTAAACAGTCTATTGAGACATCTCAATTCTTTGGCAGATGAGCATTAAAAATTTTTATTTCATAAGAAATTGACACCACCTATACTATGGTAACCATCCCCTTTTACTGTTGCATAGTAGTTTTCTTCATGACTACTTGGCTGGATTGCATCCATTTTTAGCCTCTTTTGGTTATTAAAACAATCTTCTTCCAGTCCTGTTCTTATAAAACTTCAAACTCAAGTTTGGTTTACAATCATCTCCTTCCTGTTCCTAAACACAGGTAGAATTGGATGGGGCGGGGAGAGTGCTTGACCCTCAATCCTCTCTCCCTCCTCCTTCTTTTGGATGCTAGTTCCTCAGCTGTGCTTGTGGGGGAAGAGGAGAGAGGGAAAGGGAGAGATGTCGCCTTCTTTAACTGGTTGGCCTCCAGTCTTCTACTTGGTTGGCTGCTGTTCCCACCCATTGTCCTGGGTTTAGGAGGGACAGGTGTGGCTTCTACGTGGCTGCTGGCAAGGGGCTCATTCTCGTGCTGCTAACTAGCCTGAGCATTCCCTTGCTGTATTTAGCTGCATCTACCAGCTGACTCTGAGCTCGGAGTCTCGAGATGCGTTTCTCTGATGTGTACACCTCCTTGCCCTCCTAACCTAATCGCCTCCCAAAGGCCTCACCTCTTGATACCACACTGGGCATTAGGATTTCAACACATGAAATTGCGGGGACACAAACATTCAGACCATAGGAATTCTGGTTCCTCTTCCTCTTCCCTTCGCTTTGTAAAATTTTCTTTAAAAAATATTTACTAGTTTCCTTCCCTTAACGTGGGGTGGTAGAGCCAGTGGGGTTGGAGCCAAGAGAGCCATCAGGACCTACAAGGCTGGTGAGGTTTGTGGGGTCTGCAGGGCCAGAGCAGAGGAAGTGGGGTCGGGAGATTGCTGTTATAAAAGGAAAATAAGCCCATGAATATATGAACAGATAATGGGATCAGGCTTTTTCACAGTTGAAGAAAGGGGTTATACATACAATGGAGGAAAGACAGCCTCTTCAATAAAAGGTGCTGGGAGAATTGGATAGCCATGTGCGAAAGAATGAAACTGGACTGCTATCTGTCACCATGTACCAAAATTAATTCAAAATGGATCAAAGACTTAAGCATAAGACCTGACACAATAAACTGCATAGAAAAAAACATAGGTACTAAACTTATGGACCTTGGGTTCAAAGAACATTTTATGAATTTGACTCCAAAGGCAATGGAAGTAAAAGCTAAAATAAACGAATGGGACTATATGAAACTTAAAAGCTTCTGCACAGCAAAAGAAACCATCGACAAAATAAAGAGGCAACCAACTGAATGGGAGAAGATTTTTGCAAACAGTGCCTCCGATAAGGGGCTAATATCCAAAATATACAAGGAACTCATGAAACTCAACAACAAAAAAACAAACAACCCAATTGAAAAATGGGCAGAGGACCTGAAGAGACATTTCTCCAAAGAGGACATACAAATGACAAATAGACATATGAAAAAATGCTCAACATCACTAATCATCAGAGAAATGCAAATAAAAACCACAATGAGATATCACCTCACCCCAGTCAGAATGGCTATCATCAACAAGACAAATAGTAACAAGTGTTGGAGAGGCTGTGGAGAAAAAGGAACCCTCATACACTGTTGGTGGGAATGCAGACTGGTGCAGCCGCTATGGAAGGCAGTGTGGAGGTTCCTCAAAAAATTACGAATAGAATTACCATATGACCCAGCAATCCCTCTCCTGGGTATCTACCCCAAAAATATGAAAACATTTATACATAAAGACACGTGTGCTCCAATGTTCATTGCAGCTTTGTTTACGGTGGCTAAGACATGGAAACAACCAGAATGTCCTTCGATAGATGAATGGATAAAGAAGTTGTGGTATATATACACAGTGGAATACTATTCGGCGGTAAGAAAAGATGATAAAGGAACATTTGTGACAACATGGATGGATCTTGACAGTATGATACTAAGCGAAATAAGTCAGACAGAAAAAGCAGGGAACCATATGATTTCACTGATATGTAGTATATAAACCAAAAACAACAAAAGAACAAGACAAACAAATGAGAAACAAAAACTCATAGACACAGACAATAGTTTAGTGGTTACCAGAGGATAAGGGGGGGTGGGGTGTGGGAGATGAGGGTAAGGGGGATCAAATATATGGTGATGGAAGGAGAACTGACTCTGGGTGGTGAACACACAATGGGATTTATAGATGATGTAATACAGAATTGTACACCTGAAATCTATGTAATTTTACTAACAATTGTCACCCCAATAAGTTAAAAAAAAAAAAAAAAAGAAGGCAAAGGTTTCAATCTTGAAAAAAAAAAAAAAGAAGAAAGGGGTTATAAATATGGAAAGAAAAAGACTCTTTACTCCAAAGGGCCCTGTGGAGTTGGATTGGACTAGAAATTATTGATGTGAACTCATGACTTTTACTATCGTTACATAGATGGAAATAGATACAGATATGAGTATATACATATGCATAAACATACATACAGTTCTTAGTTCTCTCCATGGAGAGGGCTTAGATGCAATGAGTATCCCTAGTGCCCAGGTCTTGGTTTCTAAATCCCATTCTCCACACACAGAAATCAGGGGTCTTTGGAGAAATGACTGATGCAGGCAGAGTACATGATAAGCCTGGAATATTTTTTTGTTCCACAAAGTAAAGAAGTCTCAGAAAGTTAAGGGGATCTGTCAAAATCACACAGGAATCAGTTTGAAGTTGCTCCCACTGGCCAAATGGGACAGTTTGAACATCAAAATAAATATCAATGTAATGGATCGTGACCCACTGAGTGAATTGGAAATCCATGGATCTTGTTGATAAGAATAAATAGGTAAATGAGAAAATGGGAAAGCACTTCCTTTCAATAGAAAGCCAAGCAATAAATGTAGAAGCAATGATGAAATTAGGAAAAATATAAAATTTGGCAGCAATTGTAATGTTTTATTTAGGCAAGAATCATCCCAGGATGATAAAATAAGTTGAGTTTTTTGAGGAATACGGTGTTAACGTGGTTTTAAGATAGCATCCTGCAAGACACTTGTTAATTACAAAGGGGAGAAAAATGACTTTAAAGTGGAGAAGTCTGGTAAATATCACCTTAACCAAATGATCAGTGTTAACATGACCAGCGATCTCACGCCCATCCTACCGTGACATACTGAGAAGAACACCATGTCACTTTGGTGATATTCCTGCCAAAAGTGTATAACCTGAATCCAATCATGAACAAGCATCAGATAAATTCAAATCAAGGGACAATGGCACAAAATAACCACCTAGTACACTTCAAAAATGTCAAGGTCACAAAAGACCAAAAAAAAAAAAAAAAATACTGAGGAAATGTTGCAGAATTATATAACCAAAGGGAATATATATATATATATATATATATATATATATATATATATATATATATAGATGTGCAAGTAAATGCAAACTGCTGTCCTGGATTGGATAATGGACTGACCACAAAGTAATTTTTTTCTGCTATAAAGAGCATTATTGGGACAATTGGTGAAATTTAAGTGAGTTCCTAGTATATGGTAGTAATATTATATCAATATAAATTTCCTGATTTTGATGGTTGGTTTGTGATTAGGTAAGAGAGTGTTTTTGTCTTTTAGGAACTACACAGTGAAATATTTGAAATATAAGTAATATTTCAAATAAGTAATATTTGAACTTACTGTAGATTAATTCAGATGGGAAAGAAGGAGGAGGAGGGGGAGAAATTTAAAATAATTTCAAACTTAAAAGTTTAAAACGGCAAAAGAAATCACTGTGGCTCATATTTTACTTTCATTTTTGAGGGTAGAGACGGCTTTAGGTACTTACTTTCCCTAGTCTGGCCCATTTCCAGGCACATAATAGGAAAACGATGAATATTTGTTTGAATAATTGGTGATTTTACTTGTCTTATCTTCTTACTAAATTGTCAGCTACTAGAGGGCTTGAACAGTGTCTTGTTTCTCTGAATTCCCTCAAGACCTAGCTCTGTGTCTTGAGCATAACTGACACCATTGGTTATCTGTAGAACTGAATGCAGTTGCATAGCCACCCAAATGTTATGATAACGATTAGTCTCTGACAAAGATCCTCTTTATGGGCCAGTTAAAACAACCACAGCACTTGAAACTAAAATTCTCCTCCTGGGCCTATGAAAGCCAGGGTCCAGGTTAAGCAGCCCTTTGTGAAGCTGCATTCTCCTGGAGCAGCATCTCGCTCTCCACTGAGTCACCTTTGGCAGCCAGCCTTCCTCTTGGTCTGCAGTCATTACCCTAATGAAGTGCAGCTGGGGTTTTGAACAATGAACTTGCACTCAAGTGGCAGCGGCCCTTAAAAGAACAGTACCCTCATACACTAAAACAGCCCTCCCAGGCCAGAAATTGGCCCAGTGGTTTTATGTCTGGATGGGATGTGGACCCACAGGGAGCCAGAAAATGGCAGCTGCAAAGCGTGCTATTGATAGAGAAAATTTCAGTTTAAGTTAAGTGGAAACCCTACCCAGAGTGAGAAGCAAGACTTGCCACATATTTCAAAAAACCACTGCTGTACTTGTTTTCTTTCTTTTTTTTTTGGAAAAACTATATTTGCAAAGGAATCTGGCATAGATTTCACCTTTGGACAGCTGTCCTGTTCGTTCTGCCCTGATCAGATGCAGGGTGAGCTGGAAGTCAGTATTCAGGGTTGGGAATACAGAGCAGCTCCCAGCATGCAACAGGATTGCCACAAGAAACTTCCCGGTGATGAGCATTTTCCAAGTCTTTTTCCCTGATGAAAAAAAAGTTGTTGTGGTTTTTTTCCTGTGTAAGCCTGTGTAGTCACTCATGTGATACAGAACTCAAGATTTCCTAAGAAAACAGAAAAATCATAGCTGGTAATAATCCACATCACCGAGTGCTTACTCCCTGACGAATACTCTCAGAGCCTCATTATAATCTCACTTAATCCTTCCGTTGCCCTGGGGGTAGGTGTCATCCACTCAGCTAACAGAGAAGGCACCTGAGGAACTTGACCAAGACCACAGAGCTAGCTAGTAAGTGGTGGAGCCACAGTTCAATCCCAGATACTCTGACTGTAAAGTCAGTTATTTAAGTCAGATCTTTCAAAATGAGGGTATTTTTCAAAGGAAACCTTGTATTAACACTTAAATACAGAGATGATACTATGTTATATGTATTGAAATTTATTTTAATCTCTTTCTCTCTCTCTCTCTCTCTCTCTCTCTCTCTCTCTCTCTCTCTCTCTCACACACACACACACACACACACACACACACGGTGCTTTGAACATTGAGCATAACCAAGCAATATTAACGACTATGTACAGTAGGAGAATAACACAGGATCATCAGAAATGCTTATTTTGGCTGTTGGGGACACTGGCAGGAATCTTAAACCAGGGTTAAAAGTGTAGAGCGTGACAAAGTTGCAGTCATGTTGCTTGGAAGGATTAGAAAAGCTTCCTAAGTGGCTTAGCTGGGAGCATGTCCTCTGTGTGGAGGGCTCCTCTCCAATGCTCCTCATGCAGGAGAGTAAAAGCCAGGAGGCTCCCTGGCTCTGCGGGGGCTGCAGAGGGGCCAGTCTCTGAGAGGCAGAAAGCGTAGTGGAAGGGCCTCACTGCACTTAGAAGTGCAGACTGGACACAGGCAAAAATGTAGCTCGTGGAACAGAGGTACATGGACCCATTAGCAAGTACAATGAAGACAGGCAGCTGAAGAGAAGAGGGGAGCATATCACAGAAAAGACACAGGAAATGACATTTCCAAACAACAGGAAAGAGTTACATAATGAGTCGGGGAAGAAAGACTTGTGTTTCTGAGGTAGTAGGACTGCCTCATTATATAAAGTTTTCTGCTCTGTCAGTCATTAAATATATAAGCGAAGAAGGCAAAACATACATGTTTTTATGAATCAAGCAATCATTAGCTCTTATGAGGAATCTTTTCATAACCAAACTATGGGAGAAAGCTGTTTAGTAAAGGACAATTACACAAATGAAAAGTGAAAATGGGATGGTGCAGAATGCAGGCTGCAGGGTTCTGGGGTGCCCTGTCCACAGTGCCCTGGTAACTGGGTTTATCCATGGCTCTGGGAACCACCCCACAACTATTTAGACAATCTTACAGATAAGAGCAACGTGATCCCTTTGATGTAGCATCTATTGATTCTTCACAAAAAATATTCTGGAAGATCACTTTTCTCCCATTAAAAGAATAGCAATACAGAACCCTGTAGGACTGCACATGACTTGCATTACAGTAGGCTGGATCATTGCTTGTTCAGGTCAGACTTGTTTCCAGTTTAGGGCTCTTCAATCTGAAGGTGAGAAGTGAAAACTAGAGGGACAGTTTCAATAAAACAGGTAGAGATGGTCTTTTTTAAAAAAGAATAGTACGCTAAGTAAGATTAGGGGATATGATATATATTGCCTGGCAAGCCTGAGGAAACCTAATCATTATCTTAGAATATATAAATAGTTTGCTAACTAGAGGATGAAAACTACATATGAAAAGGAGAGAAGTTCCAATATGGGAATTCAGAAACAGTTTTCTGACAACAAGAATGCTTTAACTTGGTCTTGGTTACTTAAATATTCTTGTGACACTTCCAGGGGGAAAAATAAGGATAACGGTTAGGAATCAACTTATCCACTTGGAATAGCTTAAATCAGTACTTACCAGACTGAAATCTATAGGATCTAGAAATTATAGAAGAACTTTTAAATTTTGTTTTCATTTTGATGACGATCATCTAAAATTATTTTGTGCCAGTCTGAACATGACTCAAGTTTGGGAAACAATGGTTGGGGTTCCTAAATTCTCCCCTCTCTCCCTACTTCTATTGTATATTGTTCTAGCATAAACTTTTCTTAGAATAACCAGTCACCACATAACAGTTGAACAATAGATTATGTATTGAGAGCTACCTTTTGCTAAATATGTAATCAGATGTTAAAACTGCAGAAGGGAAAGGGAACATACTTACTTCCTATGAATTGGCCCACATGATACTCTGGCGTTATCATTGAAAATGTTAGGAGGCAGACCCCATTAAAGAAAAAAACGTGATTCTTCAGAGGGGGTATTTTAGCCCCTTAGATACTTTGTTTAAAAAAAATGACAGGGTTCCGGAAAAATGGCGGAGTGAGGTGAGCCTCTGTAAAGCTCCCCTGGAATTTACAAAGAATCGAACAACAAAAACTCCACAAAGGACTCCCTGCACAGCAGACAGGCAAGACGAAGAGGCCCACTACCGACTGAAATCACCTACAGGTGGGAGATTCGCGCGCGCGAGCGGGGGGAGGAGGAAAGTGAGAAGCGGGCGGAGACGCAGCTCCGCGGGCGCAGGACTCAGACCCAGCTCAGTGCGCCGAGCTCGCTGCTTCCCGGAACTACCGCAGCTGCGGGAGATCGGACTGCTAGGGCTCCGCCAGGGCTCCACAGGGCTGAGGGGACAGCATATAACACGGCTGAACCCAACGCTCACGGCAGAGACCTCGGAGAAAAGACTGAGGGAAAAAGGCTGAAAACGGTGGTTTAAGCCCGCACTGCCGAGCAGAGAACGGAGCCTTAGGCACTGAGACTAGCCGCCCCCTCCCTCCCCTCTCAGAGCTCGCCCCGCCCCCACCTGCCCGGTGCTAGAAGCGAAACAGTAGCAGTGTCAGATCAAAACAACAGAAAATTTGCTATATTTGAGAACTGTGGCCCACAAACACAAATCCACAGCCCAACTAGTTCCGGCAAAGGGAAGAGAGCTGTGGAAGCAGGACAGGCTGTGTTGGTGGTCGCTGCCATTGCTCTGGGCCACCTCTCACAGCTCACCCCGCCCCTGGCCCCACCTATCTGGGCGGTTCCCTGCAGGAGTAAACAGAACTGCTGAACAAAAGAAAGACCTCTTCCTATCAACTTGTTGCAGAAGTCACTCCTGTAGATGTCTAGGAAGAGAAATAGTAAACCAGTAATCGCCATGAGTAACCAAGGCAACAAGATAGCTCAGAAAGAAAGTGAAAAATCTCCAGAAAAGGCACTTAAATATACAGAAATATGTGACTTAAATGACAGAGAATTCAAGGCTGCAGTTCTGAAAAAACTCAACGAGATACAAGAAAACACAGATAGGCAGTTAAATGAACTCAGAAACTCAATTAAAGAACAGTATGAGCATTTTACGAAAGAGATTGAAATTTTAAAAAAGAACCAAATAGAATTTCTGGAGATTAAGAACTCAATAGAAGAAATTAAGAATGAAATAACCAGCTTAGGTAGTAGAGTTGACCAGATGGAGGAAAGAATCAGTGACATCGAAGATAGAAACCTGGAAATGACACAGATAGAAGAAGAAAGAGACTTGAGACTTAAAAGAAATGAAAGAACTCTACAAGAACTTTCTGACTCCATCAGAAAGAGCAATATAAGAATAATGGGCATACCAGAAGGAGAAGAAAGAGAGAAGGGAACAGAGAATATATTCAAACAAATCGTCGATGAGAACTTCCCAAATTTGTGGACAGAACTGGACCCTCGAATCCAAGAAGCAAATAGAACACCTAGTTACCTCAATCCCAACAGGCCTTCTCCAAGGCACATTGTACTGAAGCTGTCTAAAATCAACGACAAAGAAAGAATCCTCAAGGCAGCCAGGGAAAAGAAGACGGTAACTTACAAAGGAAAGCCCATTAGATTATCATCAGATTTTTCAGCAGAAACTCTACAAGCCAGGAGGGAGTGGAACCAAATATTCAAACTATTGAAAGAGAGAAATCATGAGCCAAGAATAATATATCCAGCAAAGATATCCTTTAGATATGAAGGAGGAATAAAGACCTTTCCAGACATACAGAAGCTGAGGGAATTTTCTAATACACGACCTGCACTACAAGAAATACTAAAGGAGGCTATTCGACCACCATCAACAGGGACAATTTGTGGCAACCAAAACTCAAAAAGGGGGAGAATAAAGGCCTGAACCGGAATATGGGAATGGAGAAAGTAAGCGTGCTGAAGAAAATGGAATACTCTAAATATCAAACTTACTTTTACATAAACTTAAGGGTAACCACTCAAAAAAAATCCAGAACTGAAATATATACTGAAATAAAAGAAGAAACAGAGGGAAACATCATAGAATACCACCACACAGAAATAATAGACAACAACAAAAAGGCAAAGAAACAATGGAGACACAGCCTTACCAGAAAACTAAAGATAGAATGACAGGAAATTCTCACATATCAATAATCACCCTAAATGTAAATGGACTGAACTCACCAATAAAAAGGCACAGAGTAGCAGATTGGATCAAAAAACTAAACCCAACCATATGCTGTCTCCAAGAGACACATCTCAGCTACAAGGACAAGCATAGACTCAAAGTGAAAGGGTGGAAATTGACACTCCAAGCAAATGGTGCCCAGAGAAAATCAGGTGTAGCCATAATGATATCAGATGAAACAGACTTCAAGGTGAAAAAGATAACAAGAGACAAAGATGGACATTTCATAATGGTGAAGGGGACTGTAAAACAAGAAGACATAACAGTCATCAATATTTATGCCCCCAGTCAGGGAGCACCGAAATACACCAAGCAACTACTAACAGAACTAAAGGGAGAAATTGACCAAAACACAATTATACTAGGGGACTTAAATACATCATTGACAGCTATGGATAGATCATCCAAACAGAAAATAAATAACGACATAGTAGCCCTAAATGACACATTAGATGAAATGGACATAATTGACATTTATAGAGCACTTCATCCTAAAACATCAGACTACACATTCTTTTCTAGTGTACATGGAACATTCTCAAGGATAGACCATATATTGGGACATAAAATCAGTCTCAACAAATTTAAAAAGATTGAAATCATACCATGCATATTCTCTGATCACAAGGCTTTGAAATTGGATATCAACTGTAAAAAGAAAGCGGGAAAAAACACAAATACATGGAGACTAAACAACATACTTTTAAAGAAGGACTGGGTCAAAGAAGAAATTAGAGGAGAGATCAAAAGATACATAGAAACAAATGACAATGAAAATACATCCTACCAAAATTTTTGGGATGCAGCGAAAGCAGTTTTAAGGGGGAAATTTATCTCATTACAGGCCTATCTCAAGAAACAGGAAAATTCCCAAATAAATAACCTCATGTTACACCTTAAAGAACTAGAAAAAGAAGAACAGGTAAAACCCAAGGTCAGCAGAAGAAAGGAAATAACAAAAATTAGAGCAGAAATAAATGAAATAGAGAACAGAAAGACAATAGAAAAAATTAATGTGACAAAGAGCTGGTTCTTTGAGAAGATTAACAAAATTGACAAACCCTTGGCTAGACTTACTAAGATAAAAAGAGAGAAGACACTGATTAACAAAATCAGAAACGTAAAAGGGGAAGTTATCACGGACACCACAGAAATACAAAGGATCATCCAAGAATACTATGAAGGACTATATGCCACCAAATTCAACAACCTAGAAGAAATGGATAAGTTCTTAGAAACATATAGCCTTCCAAGGCTGAATCATGAAGAACTGGAAAATCTAAACAGACCGATCACCAGTAACGAAATTGAATCAGTCATCCAAAACCTTCCCAAAAGCAAAAGTCCGGGACCAGATGGCTTCACTAGTGAATTCTACCAAACCTTCAAAGAGGATCTAATACCAATTCTGCACAAACTCTTCCAAAAAATTGAAGAAGAAACAGTACTCCCCAACACATTTTATGAGGCCAACATTACCCTGATACCAAAACCTGGTAAAGACAGCACAAAAAAAGAAAACTACAGACCAATATCTCTGATGAATACCGATGCAAAAATCCTAAATAAAATTCTAGCAAATCGAATACAACAATGCATTAAAAAGATTATTCATCACGACCAAGTGGGGTTCATCCCCGGGGCACAAGGATGGTTCAACATACGCAAATCCATCAATGTGATACATCATATAAACAAAATAAAGGACAAAAATCATATGATTATATCAATTGATGCAGAAAAAGCATTTGACAAGATACAACATCCATTTATGATTAAAACACTTAATAAAATAGGTATAGAAGGAAAATACCTTAACATAATAAAAGCCATATATGACAAGCCCTCTGCTAATCTCATAATTAATGGAGAAAGACTGAAGCCCTTTGCTCTACGTTCAGGAACACGACAGGGATGTCCCCTATCACCTCTGCTTTTCAACATCGTGTTGGAAGTCCTTGCCAGAGCAATCAGGCAAGAGAAAGAAATCAAAGGCATCCAAATTGGGAATGAAGAAGTTAAATTATCACTCTTTGCAGATGACATGATGCTATATATAGAAAACCCTAAAGACTCCACCAAAAAGCTATTAGAAACAATCAACGAATACAGTAAAGTTGCTGGCTACAAAATCAACGCACAAAAGTCCATTGCCTTCCTATATACCAACAATGAAATCTCAGAAAAAGAAATACAAAAAACAATTCCTTTTACAATTGCATCAAAAAGAATAAAATACCTAGGAATAAACTTAACCAAGGATGTGAAAGACCTATATGCTGAAAACTATAAGACTTTTCTGAAAGAAATTGAAGAAGACACAAAGAAATGGAAAGACATTCCGTGCTCATGGATTGGAAGAATCAACATAGTTAAAATGGCCATATTACCCAAAGCAATATACAGATTCAATGCAATCCCCATCAAAATCCCAATGGCATATTTTAAAGAAATAGAACAAAAAATCATCAGATTTGTTTGGAACCACAAAAGACCCCGAATAGCCAAAGCAATCTTAAGAAAAAAGAACTATAATGGAGGTATCACACTTCCTGACTTTGGCCTGTACTACAGGGCCACAATAATCAAAACAGCATGGTATTGGCAGAAAAACAGACATATAGACCAATGGAATAGAATTGAGAACCCAGAAATAAAACCACATAAATATGGACAGATAATTTTTGACAAAGAAGCTAAAAACATACAATGGAGCAAAGACAGCCTCTTCAATAAATGGAGCTGGGAGAATTGGATAGCCACGTGCAAAAGAATGAAACTGGACTGCTATTTGTCACCATGTACCAAAATTAATTCAAAATGGATCAAAGACTTAAGCATAAGACCTGACACAATAAACTGCATAGAAGAAAACATAGGTACTAAACTTATGGACCTTGGGTTCAAAGAGCATTTTATGAATTTGACTCCAAAGGCAATGGAAGTAAAAGCTAAAATAAACAAATGGGACTATATGAAACTTAAAAGCTTCTGCACAGCAAAAGAAACCATTGACAAAATAAAGAGGCCACCAACTGAATGGGAGAAGATTTTTGCAAACAGTGCCTCCGATAAGGGGCTAGTATCCAGAATATACAAGGAACTCATGCAACTGAACAACAAAAAAACAAACAACCCAATTGAAAAATGGGCAGAGGACTTGAAGAGACATTTCTCCAAAGAGGACATACAAATGGCAAATAGACATATGAAAAAATGCTCAACATCACTAATCATCAGAGAAATGCAAATCAAAACCACAATGAGATATCACCTCACCCCAGTCAGAATGGCCATCATCAACAAGACAAATAGTAACAAATGTTGGAGAGGCTGTGGAGAAAAAGGAACCCTCATACACTGTTGGTGGGAATGCAGACTGGTGCAGCCGTTATGGAAGGCGGTGTGGAGGTTCCTCAAAAAATTACGAATAGAATTGCCATATGACCCAGCAATCCCTCTCCTGGGTATCTACCCAAAAAATCTGAAAACATTTAGAGATAAAGACACGTGTGCTCCAATGTTCATTGCAGCTTTGTTTACAGTGGCCAAGACATGGAAACAACCAAAATGTCCTTCGATAGATGAATGGATGAAGAAGTTGTGGTATATATACACAATGGAATACTATTCGGCAGTAAGAAAAGATGATATAGGAACATTTGTGACAACATGGATGGATCTTGAGAGTGTAATGCTGAGCGAAATAAGTCAGACAGAAAAAGCAGAGAACCATGTGATTTCACTGATATGTGGTATATAAACCAAAACAACAAAAGAACAAGACAAACAAATGAGAAACAGAAACTCATAGACACAGACAATGGTTTGGTGGTTGCCAGAGGGTAAGGGGGGTGGGGGGTGGGGGGTGGGGGGTGGGAGATGTGGGTAAGGGGGATCGAATATATGGTGATGGAAGGAGAACTGACTCTGGGTGATGAACACACAACGGGATTTATAGATGATGTAATACAGAATTGTACACCTGAAATCTATGTAATTTTACTAACAACTGTCACCTCAATAAATTTAATTAAAAAAAAAAAAAAAAAAAAAAAAAAAAAAAAATGACAGAGGAAATTTTATATATTTATTTATTTTGAAGCATTTTATGTGTTTATGCTCCAGAGATAAGAGAAAAAAATGGTTCAAAATTCAAAAGAACAGATTAACTATACATGTAAAATCTTCAGTCGTTCAAGGGTTAAAGAGTTTGATTTACTGTTTGTTTACTGCATGGAATACTACCTTCGGGTAATGATGAGCATGTATTTATCTATAAACCACTAATTTGCTACCACTTTGCCCATGATGCCTCATTACTTTTTGGTATCTGATTGGGAGAAGCTGACCAGAATTTTAAAAGATGCACTGGAGTGGTGCAATGGGCCTGAAGCTGTGGAAACCCTATTCTCTCTAAGGGTGCCACGCACATATAAGTGTCCCAAAGAGCAAGTATGTTTGGACCCCAACAAAGATACATATTCAAGGACAAATTCATTAAACAGCAACTAAGAAGAATGAATCCTTTTAAAATCCTCACCACTTTAGAAAAATGTAAGTACCAAGAATATACATTCCAACTTAAATAACAACCATATTTTTCTTCTGTTTTTGGTTCTCTTAAACCTACATGTTTTGGTCCTGCCTCCCCCCAAATATAATGACACAATTTACTAATATAGACGGATATCACAGGATATCACTTATGAAAAGCATTTCAAGTTAACAATATTTGTCTTAAAAGAAAATAAAGAGGTTCTTCACCCATTGTGAGCATTCAAGAATTTTTTTTTTTAAATGTAGAGATTTGAAAATTTTTCTACTTCATTTTCCTTATAAATGAGGGAAGAAAGATGCAAAATATACTTCTGAAGTTTGGGATTGTTTTAACTATTGTAGGCATTACAATCCCCAAAAAGCAAATTCTGATAGTAGCAGGATGTGGAACTTTGAAGGAGAAAGTCCATAACATGGATGCATTAGGTCTCTTTTGCACAAAGTTTCTAGAGAAATGGCCAGGTGTAGATGAAGATTTGAAAACCAAGAGATCTACATTTTCCAGTATCACACAAAGATGTGTAAATTTCTGAAGCTGTGTCCATTTGATTAGATAGATAGGTAAATGATAGGATGGATGGATGGATGAATAGATGGATGGATAGATAGATATCATTATTTTGTTCAAAATTATAATTTAAATACTTCATGACTTTAGAAATAATAGAGCCACGTTTTCACCATTAAGGTGAGTGATTATTCAAATACATTTGGCACTATCCATAGGTTTATGGCTTTCAACTTGTTTAAGACCATTCCCAGAGTGAGGGCTGATTTGCCATGGTTATGAAGCTTTCAGGATATAAACTCTAAGAATGATAAACTACAGCAGTTGAAAATGTGCCTTCAGATACTCACTTGCAACTCCCATTTATGTCTGGAGGAATAGAGAAATGAGGACCTGGGGACCAAATCTGGCCCAGTCAGTAACAGCGCAAGTAACACATAAATATTAATGTTCATTGCAGTTAGTGTGGTATGCAGAAACATCAGAGTATAATTGTTAATTGCCAATACATTTCATCCATGTTACAGAGGAATAAGTGAAAACCATTTTACTGTAATTTTAAAATGATTCCATCATAATAATTATAAAATATTCATTCCATTCCTTAGATTGTTAAAACTGAATTTTCTGAAAAGGAATCATTTATACTTCACCTTTATTGTCATTTGCATTCTATATAGATTTATCTGTGTATCTGTTATTCATTTTAGTCAGTGAAATAGCCTCTGGTTGTGTCAATTTACTGGTGCCTCTGCACTTAGCATTCTCTATACAAAATAGAATGTTCAAATAATTAAAGGCATTCATTACAGATTTCATGGTATTTTAGAGATGGTCATGGTATCAGGGAGAAGGCGGTCTGTCTCTACTTTTCTCTGCCAAGCCACCTGTTGAATTCTTTTCTCTTTTGATTTATTTTTCTCTTTGGTTATTCATATTCCTTCTCAATTCACTTCTGTTCCAGTCTAACAAATACAAATATTTATCAAGCACCTACTGTGTGTCGAGCATCATGCCAAATACTTTAAATTTATTATATCTTTTAATCCTAAAACAGCCCAATGTAGTACTGTTTTTATTCCTGTAGTAAATCTCTGTTTTCCCCTTCTCCTTTTTTTTCAAAAGAACACTCCAGTTTTTCTGAGTAACTTCCCCTTCCCATTCCATATAGTTCTGGAGGGACTGTCAATCAGGGTTCCCTATCCCTTCTCCCTGGTAGGTGTGGCCATATGTCTTAAGTTAGGCCAATCCAGCTTGCCCTGCATGACACCAGAATGGAAAACATTCTGATGTCACAGCGCTGACTAGAACTTCTGCCATTCAGACCCATGGAATTGCCGGGTTTCTATTCTTTGCAAGGCCTGATCATTCAACTTTCCCTTTCATTCTTAGAGAAAACTAAGATCATTTCAATAAATTACCCTTCTTGGTATAAGTGAGTCCATTTCTTGCAACCAAAGAATCCTAACTGCCCTGTTCCCATTTTGCAGATAAGGAAAAGGAAACGAAAGCTTAGAGAGGCTAAGTAACTCATCCAAAGTCCATGGTAGAGCTATGAAACATACCCACACCAGCCAGACTGCAAGACATAGGATGTTAACCATTATTCTCTGCTGAGCTTTACAGCAAGGTGAGCCTTTCTGAAACCCTGTGTGGTTCTCTTGGATCAGGTGCTACAGACCCCAAGTAAGGGTCAAAACTGAGATACAAAGTAAATGATTTATTGAGTTAATCAATTGCTCTTAAGAATATAACTTTATTATCGGTAACTAAGCCATTGCATCACTCACTGAGCCAATGGTATTATATATGCTCCTTTTAGATTTTTAGGCCCCAGAACTTTGATGTGCAGTGTATGGGCAGCGCTTGACAACAACTTACAGGCAAGGCCGCATGGTGTGATGGAAAGCAAATCACATTTGGACCAGGAACACGGGCTTCTGGTTTCAGCTCTGCCACTTCCTAGATTTGTAACTTTAGGAAAATTGGCCTCTGTGGGACTCAGTTCCCTCACCTGTAGAATGGGAATAGGGAGGTGTATTGTGAAGATTTAGTAAGATCATGCCCCTCTTGAATGAACTCACTAGTGAACTATAAAGCTCTACTGAACATTAGCATTTTCACGTTCAGGGTCTAAAGCACAGCAGCATTTAATGACATTTTCAAGAGCACGTTCTTTGTTGTGCAGTCTCTTTCATGATGCTCAAGCTATAGTCTACTTTCTCAGTTTTTTTATAAGGTTAATGGCAGAGTCTCTATAATAAAATACATGTTTCGTGTTTCCAACCAGTAAGTATAAGGGTTTTTGTGATTCTGCCCTGAATTTGTATTCTTTGTGACAACTCTGATTTCACTGAAGGCAATGTGATCTGAAGGGTTATAAATGGGATGGAGAGGACAAATCCCGTGGGTCACAGGAGCGGCTCTAGTTCTCAATGGTAATGGTCATAAATTGTTACCGTGCTACCGGAGGTCAGCAGCCTCGCTGAAAAGAATCGATGCTACACATTCATTTCCCAGGGACCAGGCACAGCACAAAGCCTGCATGGACCTGATACCAGTGTTCACTGCTCATGAGGGTCAGGATGAGCTCGGAGGGCACATAGTGATCTCTTCTGGGGGTGATTGAAACATAGTAACACTCTGTCACCTGGAAACCTGGCGCTTCTAGTCCTGCCACTCTGCTTTTATTCTTTCACTCATTCATTCGACGTTGAGGGTCTACTACACGCAAGGTGCTGGGTTTAAATTCTGGGGAAATTTTTAAACATATAAATCAGCAAGAAACACTGCATGAAAGAACATATAACCCAGTAGGGACTGTAAGATATAATCATAAATAACTTTCGTCAGTGTAACAGGGTGAAAAAACTATTTTTAAAGGTGGCAAAAAAAGAGGACAGTATCTTCAGAAAAAAAATCTGATAAGATATTCCGGGGGTGAAGGTGAGGCCCTAAACCTGGAGTTTAAAAGGAGTCAAAGAATTGGCTAATGGAATTTGGGAGTGAGAAAAGAAGAGTAAAGAAGAAAGAAGGGGGAAGAAAGACGGTATAAACCTCCTTCCATTGCCTCAACTTTTTAGTAAACTTGACACACAAATGCTTGTTCCTCTGAGTGGTTTGTATAGTGGAAACTATATATATATGCATGTATGTATATATATATTTTGGGTCCCATATTTGCTAAGAAAAAAGGGCCACAGAAGGTGAGGCACAGAGAGTTTAAAAGTTCCAGGAGAGCAGGAGATTGGAGGCAGGCATGCCCATGAGTTTGTAATTCCCCAGGAACTTGTAGATGGAGGGGAGGACATTGCACTCCCCATGGGATTGGCTTGAGTCAATTTTATTGACATCTCAAGGGCAGGTGACTTCTGCTATAATCTGGGGACCTGATTAGGAGCAGAAGAGGAGGGTATCATAAGAAAAGACTCTAAGAAGGAGTCAGTGTGAGTGACAGACCTTGGGAAGGATTTCATGGGACCAGGGTGGGTAAAAGGACAACCCAGACAGAGGTAAAGGCTGAACATGACTGTGGGGTGAGTAGAGGAATGTGTTGGCCACAGCTGGGGTGTCGGTGGACAATTATTGGGAGAATAAACTAGAAGGCAGTTTGGATCATTGGGGCATTGAAAACCTTGAAAGACAAGCTGAGAACTTTATAGGTTGTTTTGCTATGTGGTAGGCATTGGGGAGCCTATCTTTTTCAGAGTATTTTGGAGTTCATGATTTCTTTTGAGTTTTATAATCTACTTATTTTAAAGGGAAGTGAAACAGATATTACTATTCCTGTTTTACAGATCAGGAAATTAAGAAATAGGTGATTCGAGTTGTTCACAGCCAGCACAGTAACTGAAAAAAACAACAACAACAAAAAAATCCCACCCCACATTTCCTAAATTCTAATCCAATGACCTCCTTGTGTTTTGTGATGCCCATAAATATCCTCTTTGAATAAACATGTCTGGGAGCTCCACGGAACTCCCTGGGGAGTGGGAGAAAGGGCGGGAGAATCACAGGGCATGCTCTGACTGATTTTCTTGGGAGCAATTCTGGAGGAGAATTTCTGATGAATAAAATTCTCCACCTCATTACACAAGTAACTAATCTAATCAACCAGTCCAGCAAGTGGGCTAATTTCTGATGTGTGAGCTTTTGCCTCAGCCCACCCACTCTCCCCGATGCCCTTTCCTTCTTCCCAAGTATCAAATTGTTGTTAGCAGCGCATTCATTCTGCTGACACTCTGAGCCAGGTGCTCTAGGAGGTGCCTTTGGGGGACAGTGGTCCATCTTATTGTCCAAAACCAAAACCTTTATCTTTCCCACAAGAAAGAATGAATCTATCATTCTACTAAGCAGGCTGCCTGGAACCCAAGAATGCCTTAGAGGGTAAATACCCAATAAATTGTCAAAACTTCTGCGTCCACTGTCCACCCGTCTACGTTCATTTTCCCAGTTCTGTATATTCTGATTCCCGGTCACAAAGGGCATCGTCTCTTCTGACTTTCCTAACCTCCGTGCCTGAGCCTCCCTGCATAAGCTGCTGCATTGCATTCATTTTCTTAAAATTCAGTCCTGGTGGGAATACATTCTTGCTGTAAAAAATTAGTAGCTGCCTGACCAGCAATTTCACATTTAGGAACTTACCCTCCTCCCCCAAATGAAAGTGTATATCCCCAAAAGAGGAAGTTTACAGCTGCTTTGTTCATAATCATGTATAAACTGGGAACAACTCAAATGTCAATCAACAGAAGCTGGAAAAACAAAATGTGATACCTTCCTACTATTTAGAAACAAAACAAAACAAAACAAAAAACAACCACCAAACATGCAACAACAGGAATGAATCTCAAAATATTATTTGGAGCAAAAGAAACCAGACACAAAGAGCACATGTGATGTGCTTTCATTTACATGGAGTTTAAGAAAAAACAAAACTGATTTATGGTGATAGAAATCTGCACAATGGTTGCTTGTTGGGCAGGGATTCGCTAAAAGGGGTCATAAGAGAACTTTCTAGGGTGATGAAAATGTTCTGTATTTAGGGAAATTAGTAAGGTAAGTGTATGCATTTGTCAAAACTCATTGATTTAAGATCTGTGCATTTCACTAGATTCAAATTTTACCTCAATTAAAATAAATAGTAGCTCCCTATACCCTACTTAATTATATACAAATTCATCTGCCCAACCCGTGCAGATAGAAAGTAGATTGGTGGTTGCCAGCGGCTGGTGAAGGAGAGAATGGGGAGTGGCTACTTGATAGGTGTGGGGTTTCTTTTTGGGGTGACAAAAGTGTTCTGAAATTAGAGAATGTTGATGGTTGCACAACTCTGTGACTAGACTAAAAACTATTGAATTGCACACTTTCAGAGGATGAATTCTTTGACATGAAAATTGTATCTCAATTAAAGAAAAAATAATCGACCCAACATTCCAGAGAGTCATGAGATGGTTCTAAGCTAACTTTCTAGCATAAACAGACTAATTTCTGGTCCGCAAACATCTTGCTTGCACACCTTTCCTTACATCGTTCCTTCTTCCCAGAGTCCCAATACACCCCACATCTCCACATTTGACATTCTACCCATCATTCAAGACCCATCTCAGAAACCATGGCTTTCCTAGTCCTCCCCACCATACGTGACCACTCTCTCTCTCTGAACTTCTGGTACTTGGTAGAGCTCTCTCTTGGGAAGAGATCACCATTTTCTGCCTTGCATTGTATTTATTTGTGCATTTGTCTGATCCTTCTTACTCAATTATGAGTAGTGAGGACAGGAACCGGGCCCTACTCATCCTGTGTCCCTAATAACATATCCATGTTGCTTACTAAATTCTTGATGAATTGAATTAACTGAGATGAGTGACTCTGTGGGGACAGAATCCCAGAGAGCAGTTTCCAGGCTCTCGGCCTCATGTGGAAAGGTGCTGGCTCGGGTAGTAGAAGGCCATCACCTGTCACTGGTTGGCCATCAGCTGTAACCGGTTGGCCAATTGGCCACTGATGTGGCTGTCATAGCTGTAATGGTTGGTTGGTTGGTTGGCAGGCAGAGAAGTGGACAGCGGATTGCGGATCATGTGGCTCCTGCTTCCTCTGTCTCCAACCCAGCCACCAGCGAGACTATAGTGGTATGAACCCCCCATCCATGGCTCCGTTGGTGTTCCTTTTTGGCCTCACCATATCCTGCGTTCTTATGCAGGGAGAGGGACCAGGGACCCCGCATGACACCCTGCATGACAGTGATGATTCCTGATTTCCCTGCTTCCAGCTTGGCTTCAGGTAACTTATTACTCCATAGGAAAATTCACTGAGGGTTGTGTGTGTCTCATTTGTGTTGGCTGGTTTTGCACACTGAATTCTGATCAGAGGTTCTGAATGGGGGTTTTGAAAGTAATTCTGAACATATGCGGGTAGACAGAAAAGATAATTCTATCAGAAACCACTCAAATACCCATCTCAAAATAAAAACGAGACTCTCCCCAAGCCAACATAATCCAAAAGTCTAATAAATATGATTCGCTTGGATTATAAACCTAACAATGACAGACAAAGAGGTCCCTTCTTGCCACAGTCATATCTACAGAAGGAGATAAAATGTGTGTTCAGCAGGCAACCCCTTGACATAGACGAGAGGCCTAGCAATGCTCCATTTGCTCATCTGGTTCCTGAGTGAACCTCTGATTTTTCTTGGATCCTCACAACTGTAGGTCTCACTTCCTCTGTCATTTTTCACCAGTACCTCCAGGCAAAGCCTGGGCAAGACAGCACTTTGGACTGAGTGCTCATGAGGATGAATCAGGTTCGGGGTGGGCATCATTTTCTTCTGATTCAGAATTAATTGGAGTTGCACTCCCCCCACCCCCCACAAGCGTCACTGAAGCAGCAGCACTCAGGGTATGGGAGCAGACCTGACCTAATGTAGGTCTTCCCAGCTGTTGTCCCAAGAACACAGATGTCACGTGAATGTGCCCGAGCTGTGGGCACTTGCTGGCCTTGCACCGATGCTTGGGCGATCTCTAATGGCTTTTGTCTTAGCAGACCGGTCTCCCCAAGAGGGCTAGGTGGTGGACACCAGGCTCCCTAGCCATCTTGTTGGATCAATGTTAAGGGTAATAGAGAGGTCGATAGGAAAGAAGGGAAGGAAGGGCTGTTACGAAGCAATTCCTCATCTGGCCTGGCTATTTCTCCCCTTATCCCTCCCAAACTCACTCCTAGATTTACAGTAACGGGGCTGGGCTGGGAGTGCTGTGTGTCATGAGCATGGCTGAGGTGAATGTGGGACAGGAGTTGCAGTCACGAGTTTCAGAGGCATTCTATGGCCTGGAGTGTCCCAAGATTAGGACAAGGATACCTCAAGGCTCAGAAAATGTTGGTCTTCTCTGGGGTGGCCTTGCAGATACTGAGTGTCTAGCACCATTGACCCAGCACAGCTGCTCTTCTGGAAGAGACCTAACTAGACCCCACCTGTAGGCACAATGGCTTCATTCCTTGGGCTGTCCCCTAGTGACTTTCAGTCTTTGGCAGCTGCAGCTCCAGCTGGAGGCCACAGACTTTTAAATACATTGAAAACCATCTCTACACTCATGTACTAGCTGTGGGTCCTTGGGCAGTTATTTAACTTTCCTGAGCTCCAGTTTCTTCATCTGGAACGTGGCAAAAATAATATCTCCTTGATGAAGTAATGCATGTTGAAGGTTTAGTGCTGGGCCTAGTTCTGAGTAAACACTCAATTAGTGGTTACTAGGAGTGATTACAATTTTTCTTGTTGTTGTTATTCATATTACACAAATTAATGTTATTAAACCATCTGCCTGTGATTTTAGAACCATCCCCACTTGTCCCCATGCCTCTTTGCACTGATGCCAGAGGTGGATGGAGACAAGTTTTGGCAACGGAGCCTGAACTTAGAACTTTGGCGCGTCTAGTGCTGTGACATCAGACTCTCCTGGCCATAGAAGAAAAGGTTTCCTCTCCAGGCTAAATGTGAAGGGAAAAGAAGGGAGAGGTGAAGAACAGATTTGTTTACCTTTTCTTGGCTGTAGAGCAAATGAGGTTTACTGTACCAGGACGAGGTTATTTTCAGAACTCCGGTGGGTTTTCCAAGAATGGAGGATGAGAAATGAAGGCAGTGATATTACCAGTTTGCTCCCCTTCCTTCCCACCCAGGTGTAGCTCTAGAATTGCAAAGACAAGCTGTTCTGAGCCCCCATAGACCAGCGCCCAGGGACGCAGATGTCCCTGCACACACTGCCACCACCTTTGCTGGGCCCCTGCCGGCAGGCCAAGGACTCATCCTCAGGACTCAGCTCCAAGAAATCAGGCAATAACTCAAACCAGTCTCTGACTTAGATTTGGCCATTCCAAGTTAAATTCTTCCAACGTTTGTAAAGATTGTAAAGAAGGGAAAGAACTAACAACCCTATTCCACATTGCAATATTGAAATGAAAATGTGTGAGGAATGTGTAAACAAAGAAAAGGTATTTGTAGAACTTCCCTTGGGAACACAGTAGTTATAGAACTGAGATGATGAGCCTGCGACGCTCTCCCCCCACCCCCTCAGTGAAACCTGACAGTTCCTACATTAAGAGTTCTAGCTCCTTAGCACGATACGCACAGACTGCTCTGTCCAGGGCCGCCTCCCTCCTCCCCAGCCTGAGACGGAGATTGGATAATGACTAAGAACGTCAGGGATGGGAAACCTGGCCGTCTTCATCAGACTGCAGTCTCCAAGCAGAAGTCAGGCGTGGAGAAGCTTTGCGCCAAGGGAAGGGATGGGTGCTATGGAGGCTGAGGCCCAACTTGTGGCTCCACTTGTAGGCACTGCAGGCTGATCCACGAGGCCCATGGAAGAGTTAGGACCTTACAACTTGGGAAATACTAATGAAAAGTTTAAGTCTCATTGAAAGAGAGCCAGTTCCTGAGTTTCCTTTGAATTCTACTACTTACTATCAGTGTGAACTTGGGTGAGATCCTTACGATGCCCAAACCCTATTTTTTTTTACCTGTAATAATACCTACCTTACCCACCTCATGTTTTTGTGAGATTAAATGCATTTTGTAAATATAAAGCACTGCATCATAACAGGTTATTATCCTCATAATTCTGGATCCTTGGAAGAGGCAATGACAAGGTGATTGATTATTTTCAGGGTGCTTAGAAAAAGAAGGAAAAATCAAAAATAGCTTTAAAAAAATAGGTGAACTTGATCATATTTTAAAAATTAGCGTGCTCAGGCTAGGGTTCATTGAAGTGGGAGTTTCAGAGACTAAGTGTGTTAATCGGGGTTTTCCAGAGAAACAGCACCTATCCTAGCTTTAGAGAGAGGTGAGATACACATAGAGATAGAAGGATTTTAAGGTATTGGATCAAATGATTGTGGGCTGGCAAGCCTGAAATCTGCAGGGCAGGCTGGCAGGCTGGAGACCCAGGGAAACGTTGATGTTGCAATTCAAGTTCAAAGGCCGTCTGGAAGCGGAATTCCCTTTTCTTGGAGACACCTCAGTCTTATCTTTTAAGGCCTTCAACTGATTGGATGAGGCCCACCCACATTATGGAAGATAATCACTTTGATCAACGTCTACTGATTTAAGTGTTATTCACATCTAAGAAATACCTTCACAACATCTGAACTCTGGTATTTGACCAAATATCTGGCTGCCATGGCCTAGCCAAGTTGACACATAAAATTACTCATCCCACCAAGTAATCCAGCACTACCATTCAGAAGGGTAGTTTTGCAGGTTCTAAAAAATAGCAGTGTGGGTAAATAACCAGGAAACAATCGTGCGTGTGCCCAAATTTTGAAAGAAAGTTGGATAAATAACCAGGAAACAAATTGAGTAACCTCAGAACTTCATTGAGAGCTGAAAAGCAAATGGAAAAGCCTTTTTTAAAAAAAGAAGAAATTAGGCCAGGTCTCTCAAGATATTTATAAAGAAAGAGCACAAGTGTGTAAGAACAGAAATGAGGAATACTACAGCTGAAAACCGACAAGGAATGCAGAAGGTACAAAAAAAGAAAAAAATTCTTTGAACCTGGCCCACAATATTCTGAGCCCAAATGCCTTTGCCCAGCTCCCTGGGCCTCCTCCTTCTTAGGATCCAAGTATTACAGAAGCTGCTTTGGCAGCAGTATACCCAGGCCAGGACCGAGGGGTAGAGGGGAGGCCTGTCAGCCTCCACTACAGGAAGGAATTCTTAGGAAGACAATGAGAAGCAGAGGTGGTGCTTTGTCTCTTGGGTCTCGTGCTCTAAAAATAACAGGTGTGAACTATAAACCAATCAAGGTTCAGTTGTATTGAAAAGTTGAAACTGGACAGGACTCAGAGCCAAAAAGATTTACTGAGGATCTGTGAAACTGGTGTGTGCAAGTGACCCAGCACTAAGGACATGCAGATAGAGCCTTCGAGCTCCTAGAATATGTTTATATGTTTTAGACTATGGAGGACAGAGCTCTTCCTGTGTAGAAATGTGAGTAAATGTTCTACTCATCTTTAAAAAGATGGGGCTGGGAGGTGGAGATGAATTAATATAGTAATTATAAACGAGATAGCACTGAAACTGGGAAAATTTGAATCATTCATTCATCTCTGCATCATAGAGCATAAAACACTAGGAAGCAACCAATAGGGCTTTTCGAAGTGCCTGGGGAATAGAAGGTTCAACTGTAACTTTCTTCAAAAATTTGGGCACACATACATACCATAGTCACACCACTCCTTAGCCCAGAACCCCTGGAATTATGTCACCATCCTCCGGGCTGAGCCCCCAGGGGCCTGGGACTGCAGGTCCCATGCTCTTGGTATAAAATATGCTATGAGTAGTGTGCTTTCTACCCAACAACTGAATTTGATCCAATTCAAATTTCTTGAGTGTTTACTATGTGCTGCCCCTACCCGGAGGTGATTTGAAGAATACCAGAATGCATAGGACGTGGCTTCTGTCCCCTAAGTCACTAATTGAGGGAGAACCACAAACATATTAATAAAAGAAAAACTTGAATGTCATTAAAACAGAAAGGAGAATTCAGATTTAAGCAATGAGTCTTAACCATCGGGACCATAACATTGGAATTTCCTCTGCAGGAAGAACTGAAGTTTCCTCCTTGAATGTAAAGATGAGACTAAACAACCAGATGTCTTGGGTGGCTGGTTAGTCATTCACCTGCCCCAGAACGGAGCCCGGAGCAGGTAATGCGGCAAGGTCTCTTCCACTGTATAATTCTAAGACACCCTCATTTCAAAGTTGCTAAAAATAGAAGCATGGCGTCTGGTATGTAACAATATACAATATTGCAGCTGTGTCTTTATGATGAATGATAATACTTTGGAGTTATATGATGAGGCAATCACTTTGCAAGCGCAATCTCATTAACCCTCACAATATTCTGATTAGGTAGGCAGGTGGCAAGTGATCTGAACTCAGTGTGCAACTGAAGGAACCCAGACACAGAAAGGCTCCGAAACTTCCCAGAGAGCACATGGTTTCCGTGTCAGAGTTGGGACTGTAGCCCAGGCTTCCTCGCCCTAAATCCGGGCTCTGAGCAGTAGTCCACACTGCTTCTAAGTTTCAGCAGCAGAACAAACACAAAATCGGCACTGTTCTGGATGTAACCTCTTGGAAAACACTGCTGACTTCTCTTGATTGAATACCAGTGCCACCCTAAAATAACTTTAATGTTTCTTTAGCTTTCCTTTCCTTCTGGCAATTAACCTCTTCCTCCCTCCAAAATCTGACCCGTCTTGAAAAAAAACCAAAGAAATTTTAAAATCATGCCAAACCTCTTTATGACTTTTCTGGTGCTGTTAACGTCTCCTGAGCTTTTGTTTTTCATTTGTGGGTCCAATTTAGTTGAAGGTTGACTGTTTTAAGGAAAAGTCGTCGTTTAAAAGTCTTTAAACACTCAGACAGGCACCCCGTCTAAACGGCTTTCTTCTCTCGGTCCTGATTTTATTCGTTTCTTTGTTTATAGAAAAAAGATGTGTTTGCCTTCCTAAATACGCTGCTTTCCCTCAGACGAGAGGAACAGGTTTGGTGGTGCTGATAGAAAAATCACAGGCAAATGACACCATTAGCCAGGAACCGTTTGCCAGCTAAGAGTAAAGGAGCCTTTCCAGCCTTTAGGGAGACACTGACAGTTCGTCTATATGGGAATTGTGAGATTAATATGGGAACTCGGGTTTTATGCTTTTGGGGTAGGCTTCCCTGACTCCCTTTGAGACAATGACACATGGCCGCATCTTCAAATTGTTAATTATGTACTGCCCCCTAGGGATTTTTGTTTTGCTGGTGGCAACCTGCTTCAAATCCTACAGGAAATATTTATCAGCCGGCTTCAGCCAGTATTTGTCTCATAGAAAACTGCACCTTTTTTGTGACCTTCTTGTACTGAGTCCACCCCTTTCCCTAGCAAGTCGCATTCAGACACTTTACTTTTCAGACTGTTGATTTTTCCCCCTTCCCTCTTTTGTCTTTATTTCCCCAGGATGGCTACATTAGCATAATCTGGGGTAAACCGAACCTCCCGCTCTTTCAAAGCTTTGCTTCCCTCATCCCTCCACCACATTTCCCCCGCGGTTTTGTAAACATCTCAGCACTTGGGGGAGAAAAGAAAGAGCAAACTGTGAATTAGGGACACTTACACGTATATGCACTTACATATTTATCTGTACTTACCGATGGAGGAGTTCTCCACACTCTGAAATGTTCTCTATAAAATTCCATTTAAATCACAAACTTTTATCGGAAAAATGAAATTGCTTTATGATTGAATAGCACTTTGCTTCTAAGTACCAGCCATCGAGGCTGATGAAATGACCGAGATGATAGTCTTCCCCTGAAAGACATCCTCGCCCTTTAAAGTTGGAGTAAAAAATTCCGGCACCACAGCCCTTCTCATAGTTTCTCTCATACAGGGGAACGGTCTTCAGTGATAATTACTGGCATTGTGATATCTGATAAGAATGTTGTAAACACGCATGTTTAAAACTATGTTTGTATAGTTTTGTTTCATTTTTAATAATGCAGAAGACAGCCCCAGCAGGAATCTTTCTTCATGCATTATATATTTTTTTAACACACTCACACACACACACACACACACACAAATCCTGTACACAACAACTTTAGCAAATATATGCATGATCAAAACAGTTCAGAAATATAAGATCTGAAAATGAGAAAGGGCAGCGGGTTTTTGAATAGGCTTCATCAGCAGAGGGGAGAGGTCAGCTGTGGAGATTAGTTATAGGAGCTATTAAGTCTCCTCTGACACCCACAGTACAAGCTGCTTAACATAATCAGCTGCAATCAGCAAAACTGCTGTTTATTACAAAACGTTTTTCCCTTTTAATATTTCATATTGTTATGTAAAATGGTGCAGTGTAGGGACACACACATTTTACCAGGGACAAATTGTCAGCAATAATAATTTGTGGCTCTTCTTGTGACATCTTTTGAAGTTAAAAACCGTTGAATGATACCTCTCCAGAGCTATTTTCTCTAATGTGGTTAATGGTTTGCACTGGAGTTGACCAGCTACTCCCTGTTCGATGCTGTCCCTGTTCACCGGCGTAAGAAAATGTTTGTGTGACTATACATCCATCAGACAGGTCTGTAATTCAGGAGCCTGAAGCTTGGTTCTGTTCACGCTTCCCCATTTGGTCAGAGCCTTCCATTATAGGTGCATCTCATACTTACTTCTTAGTGTTGTCTTCATCACCAAAGTAATTCCTTTTTCACAGTATTTTCATTCAAATCAAACTGATCGTACACAATAGCGGTCCATGTAGGATTCCCTTAAATTTCCCACACTGGGTAGTGGGATAAAAGAAATGTCCTAACGTCCTACAGAGGGCAGTGACCTGGATTAGAGGACACTTGGAAGTTATCCCCACTAGTCTCAGGAGAAGGAGGAGATACAGACACAGTCCTTCCTGGTTGCCTTTCTAGCTCATTAAGGGTCTCATACAAGATGCCCCTGGTCCTTAGAAGGCCTCTGTCCTCAAGCTGGTCCTGCCTCCCACCCACTGGAAACCAGCCTCGCTGTTCAGGAAAATGCTGGACCAAGAGAAAGCATGGGGAGCAAGACATGGAGGATTTTATTTTTAGAAACATGTTAACACATACAAGATAAAGTAAATATTGTTCCTTTCAAAATGGTCACTTTAGCAGGTTAAATGATAACACTTATTGATGCTACTTCTCACATTTTTTTGGTCCATCTTGTTTATAAGCCACACAAAGTAATCAGTTCTATTACTTTGTACTCACATCTTCTTTAGAACCCCAGCTTAAAACATCAATTTTATTCATCAGGCGTGACTCCAAATGAATGGATATTCCTCACACTGTGTACATCCTTCTATATAAATAATTCTTTGCGATGTTTATTTATGGATCAATTTCTCTAGTGTAAAAAATTCTTTGAGGTTGGGAAATTTTCGTTTCCACCTACGGGCATCCCTGTCTGGCTGCGTCAGGTAGATAGTAAGCGCTCAATGGATGCTTGCTGAGTAAACGAGTGAATTGTTTTTTAGAATTTAAATTCATTCTTAGAGGACAAAGATATACCTCCATGAGGGCTCTGGACTCTGAAAACTCTTCTAATACATGAGTTTTCATTCCTTGAACACTTCTTGAAGAATGGAAACTCCTCAGGAATTAGTGTTGATGGGATCAACATATCCTTAAAAGAAAAAGAAAAAAAAAACCTCGATGAGGATTCTTAAAATTCCAGTCATCAGACTTTCTAGACCAGTGCTATCCAATAGAAATATCATGCAAGCCACTTATGCCATTGAAATTTTCTAGTAGCCACATTAAAAAAGATGAAACAAGTGAAATTAAAATTGATTAGTTATTTTATTTGACCCTTTGTATCTGAAATTTTATTATTTTAACATATAATCAGCTTAAAATTAGTAATGGGTTGTTTCACATTCTTTTTTTCTTGTTATGCTAAGCCTTTACAATTTGGTGTGTTTTACGCTTACAGCACATCTCTACTGGCATGAGCCACATTGCAAGCGCTCAACAGCCACAAGTGATAGTAGCTGCCACATTAGACAGTACAGGTTTAGACCTGCCTCGTAGTCCTTTGAACCTGTGCCTTTTGGGGACTGGTACCTTTTCAGGTGGACTGCAGAGGGCAGCAGCAGGCAATGACTGGCAGTGCCACGAGTGGTCACTTTAGTCCTTGCCCTGTCTCCTCAGTCGAAGCAAAAACTAGCAGTGGGGTTTGTTTAAATTAGAACTTCAAAAGCTCATGAAACACATCAACTTTCATGTTACCCATATTAACCACATTCTTATTCGTTAAGCTGGTTGTTCCCTTGCTGCTTTTGCTTATTTTTAGCCCAACCCAGTTCATGAAGACAAATGTGGTTTCAACTAGAACAGTACCGTGTTTCCCTGAAAATAAGACCTAGCCGGACCATAAGCTCTAATGTGTCTTTTGGGGCAAAAATTAATATAAGACCCGGTCTTATTTTACGATAAGACTGGGTCTTATACAAATCATATAATGTAACATAATATAAAACCAAAAGATGCATTAGAGCTGATGGTCTGGCTAGGTCTTATTTTTGGGGAAACATGGTAGCACGGCAGTTGATGGGACTTATTGGCACTGGATGCGATTAAAAGAGAGGAGTCAAGGTTGATGCCTGAGTGTTTTCTTTGCTCAGCGTCTTTGGATGGTGGGATTGGCACAATCACCTAGGGAGAGAGTGTGAATGGAGAAGCCGGTATGGCTAATTCCAGAGCCATGAGGCATTCCAACACTGCAGGCTGGGGAGAGTAGAGCGAGCCAACAAGAAGGACAAGGGGAGGAGCTGGAGTCTCAGAAGCCTAGAGAAGAACCTCTCTACAGGGCAGGAGTGGCCAGCTCCTAAGGTCAAGTAAGCCTTGCGGATGCAAAACAATGTGAGACTCAGGAAGACAACTGAGAAGACCACCTCAGGCAGTGAGCAGAACAGAAGCAGGTTAGTCTGAGGACAGGGTGGCAGGTCACATTGAGCCAGCATGCTTGGACAAGTGCAACGTCTGGGCCAGAGAACTGGAGCTAAACTCTGATGAAGCAAGCCCTGGAAAACAGATAAAACAAGGCTATACATCAGCCTTGAGTGCTTCTATGTCCCTCATAAGCCTGGGAAAAGCGACCCCTCCACCGTGTTTCCTGTCTGCACAGAGAAGGGCCAGTGACGCCCCCTGCCCCCAAGGGTCCTGTGGAGTTAGCAGTGTGGTGGTTTGAGCCAATGGAAACTTAGGATAACCTGAGCCCTTAATTTCTCAGCATCAGTCTTGCTTAGGAAATTTTATTACAGAAATTCTTGCTAATATAATTGACCTAAATGTTCTTCAATAGAGAATTGGTCAAACATTCAAATAATGCAATAGCAAGTGCCCATTCAAAAGAGTGAGTGAGAGCTGTACATATTAACATAGAAACACATGCAAGATTCATTTTAAGTGGATAAAGCAAGGTTCATAACACTGTATAAAGAATACTCACTTTTGTGGGAAAAGAGGAGGATATGTACATATACACCCACATAAGTCCACTTTGTATATGCACAGAAATTTTCTTGAAGGATGAAAAAAGAAGCTGTTAACGGTATTTGCCTCTAGAGGAGAAACTAGAAAGGAATGAGAGGGGCATTTGCCTTTTGCATATAATATTTAGTATTGCTCAAATTCTTTGGCCAGGTACAGGAATTACTATTTTTAAAAAATTAAAATAACAGTTTAAAATGTTTCAAGCAATATTTTACTTATCATGTTTATATTAAGCACGATAAAAATCTCACAGAGAAAGGATTTGTGACCAGTGCACTGCATTCATTCAATCACTTTTCCAAATTTCAAACTTGGGGCATTGGAAGACTACATTGATTAGGGGGTCCGTTTTCCTCAGTATTAAATCTTTTCCTTTTAGTAATTCAAGAAACCAAGTTCATAGGCTGGCAACAGTGAAGCATTGCTGTGGCCCTGAACTTCAGGTCATCTAAAAGACCAAAAAGCAGGGCAAGTATGAAAGGCAAGACTGGGACCTGTCAGTGTCACCTCTAGGGTTTCCAGTTGCCTTATCAGCATCACCTGTACAGCATCCTTACCACCAGGTGACACACAGGATTACCCCCAGGGAGATGCCAGGAGGCTTTCTATCAGGAAGAAGGCAACACTTATTGCTCTGTAACTTTTAAACAGATGTGAAGAGGTACTGCAGAAGGCAGGATGGAGGAAAATAAGATTACAGCCTTCTTTGGAGAACTAGGGAGAGAAACGGCTGCAGGCAAGACTCTGTAGGCCCTGTATGAGGGCTGCAGGAATTTAGAAGTGGTAGAAATCGCTTGTACTCTGTGTGGTTAGCAAAGATGAAATTTGAACTGGATCTTAATGTATATGAAGTAAATATTATTTTAAACTGTTATCCCAGGTAATTTTTATTCCCCCAAACTCTTGCTGCTTTGCAATCCTCCATCCATTGGAACTGAACTAATCTTTCTTTAGCAGAGGGCAGAACCCAGCCTTGAAGGAAGGACAGTATTTCTTCCTTCCTGATTCAGGTCTCAAAGTTGTGAAAACCTAGGCTTTCGTTTGTGAGACCCAACCTTTATTAAAGGAAGAAAGAATTGGTGGATTTCAAGGACCTAAAGTTAGGAGTAGAGTTTTTACAATAAGCCATAGCAGGAGAGGAGAAAGTTTCTTAAAACCCTGGAAGGGGAAATGCCCTTCCAAGAATGACAGGAAAGGAAAGGCTGTGGAGAGCACAGAGACATTTGGAAGACACAGGCCTAGGGTTAAAGCACTAATTAGACCTGTGAGAAAGGATCTAGTATGTCTCAGTCTTGTCCCTGGGTTTCAGAGATGAAAAACCCAAGATATACTAAAAGGGCATGGATCTTGCTTTCTGCTGAAATTTAGGGAAGAGACCATCCCATGGGTCCCCAAACCAACAAGCATTGCTGCAGGAGAATATGGTGATACAGTGTGTTTAGCCAGAGAGGGTCTGAGGTGAAGTCTCCGGATTCTCACAGGCTGTGTGAGGAAATCCAGGAGTCCCCTCATGAGCCTGTGGGGAGCATGGGAAGCCTGAGAAATTGGATGGACCAGGGAAGTCCTGGAGGTACAAAGAAAAGCTGAAAGATCTTGTGAACAGAGGCTTTAGCAGTGACCTCAAATAACAGCCGTGGATGCCACCAAATATTTCTGAGCAGGGTGTAAGATGGTGAATGTGGCACTTTAGGGACATTGGTCTTGTAGTTGGGTTGGCTCATTGTACACATTTACAAGGTAGGGATTCAAAAAATTCAGCCCTTACACAAAACGGCAGCAGCCACAGCCAGGAGCTATTCTTTAAGGGGATTACAAGGTGGGGCTACTCCAAGGGAAATGAGACATTTTCTTGTCGGGTACTGTATTTTAAGTGTTGTTATTGTTATTTTAAATCTTGAATTGGGGAAACAGAACAGAGATTGCTCCCCACCTCCAACAGCTCTGTTCTATGGCCAATACAGGTCTCGGGCCTGCGGGCCTGAGGGCATCACCTCTGGTGGTGTTGACCTGGTTCCCTAGAGTTGATCAGAGCCTACAGTCACTCATTACTAATGAGCATGTACATCTTCCTCTTCACTTGTACGTGACATTTCTCATCCCAGGACGCATACTGTTATCCTTCAATACTGTCCAATATGGCCAGACTGCAGAACGAAAATCAGAAACACAGTTAATAAGCTCCGGGGAAATGGTTATTGCCCTTTGTTCTTAAATTTGTTGGACTGGAAATGCCATGTGCACTGAGTTCTTCCAGTCAATGATAAATCAAGTTTGCTGCTGAGGAGGAACAAATTCTTTCAAGTAGACCCTACTGTTGCCCTTCTTTTAACTCATCCTAAGTATCCTTTCCTTTGACCTACATTTCTAGGCTCTAGCTAAAAAAATCCTACTTAGTAGAGAGCCTAATGTACCCAGCTCCACCATTTCTTATGAGGTGGATATGTTTATATGGTGGCTTTGACTCGCCCAGCTGAGAAAATAGAACTGTTTCATCCCTGCTCCCTCTAACATTATGCTGGTGTTATTATCTGTCTACAAAGATCACCCAGCCATAAAGATGCAGATGAAAAACAGAGCGTATGCCCACTCAGATGCTTTCTTAACTCTATATTCAGTGTCCCCCCAATACAAAAAGCACATGCATCCCATGCTTTGATAAAATTTTATTTCTAGAGAAGAAACACCCCATTATACATTATGCATTGTATCTCTGATGGACATTAAAGAAGATTACGTAGATTTACTGCCCTTGGTGTATTGTGTTTTTCTCCCTCACTGGCTAGGAGCTAAGATAGCCAAATAGGGCCAGCAAGAGCCAGTCACATCAGCTCATATGGTTTTAAAAGCATATTTGGCTGAATAGTAAGTCAAAATCCCTTCCTAATGAATTTCTATCCCGAAAATTATCTTCCATGTCAGAAAAGAGTCCACGAGGAACAAGCATCTTCTTTCTCTGATTTTCATTGTGGAAAGAAAAGGAAAATAGCACAGATGTATTTGGTATTGTACAAAGAGCATATATGGGCATTTCCATCCCTAATATCACACTAGTTTCTGATGCTAATGCAAAATATGTTCTTTTTGCATTTATAATCATGACGAGCAGATGGCGAAGACGGTTTAAAGTAGTACTGTATGTCTATTAAAATAATGTACGCTGTTAGTGAGTCTTCCCTAAAACTGGAGTTTAATTGCTTATCAACACATACATTAGAAAGAATCGTGATTCTCAGAGCCATTCGCTTTGCCAGGACAATAGTGAGACAGAGTTCGCTACAACAGGCTTTGGCTGCAACATTTCTCGTGGCAGCAGATGCTTCTCTGTGCTCTCTCTTCTCTCTCTTAAAGAGGCTTAACTGACAAAAATGTTGGGAGTGACACAAAAGAGCCCTGGTTTTTTTTTTTTTTTTCTAAACAAAAGAATCCTTCTTAAAATTAAACAAAAGTGGAGAAATTAAGAAAAATGTGGCCTGGGGAAGAACTGGTAAGGGAAAGAATTAAGTATGTAAGCTGCTCCATTCTTTTTTTCTTTTCTTTTTTACTACCTTGTCTCAAGCAAACCGTCAACAATGGCATTTTGTAATTTTCAGTGATTGATACTGATTGTACGTTTGCTGTGCTTTCTAAAAGGAATACCTGCCAGAGAGGAGAGTTTCCTCTGCTCAGTTGCAAGGGGAGAGGGAGGTGAAGCCATCTGCACCACCCACGAGGCCTTATTGGAAAGGCAGTGCTTCGAAGGAAGGTGTATGATCATCAAAGCAGGCAACAAAGTTGGGAGGATCAGAAACTACCCCAAACACCAGCGAAGGAAACAGACACTGTTGGCAAACAGGAGGATGAGAAAGGGAGGGGGCGGCAGTAGAAAAAGGCAGGCGGAGAGCCAAGGGCCCTAAAAAGGCAGCAAGTTTCAGAAAACACTCATTTGACTAATTTGCCTAATATAATAAAGAAAGCGTGGTTTTATTTTCAAATGCAGAAGTGGTGATTGATTAGGTGGGCATTATATTTGCAGCATGTGGAATGAATAATAGTTGTGAATGGATGTGGAAAACATCTCACCAAGACGGAAAAAAAAAAAAAATCCATAAGCTATACAAGGCAGAGCACAAAAATACCAACATACCAACATTTAGAGAGAGTTTAAATAATAACAGACTGGATCTTGGAAGCACTCCAAAGAAACAGGGAACAGAAAGAGAGCTACACACAGAATAATGGTTTCTAGACAATAGGCAATGAGAGAGGGTCTCTATATGCTTGTGAATGTGGTATTAGCTCTTTAATTATTATAATTACCTACGTTTAAGGTCAAATCACCTGTGTGTTGCTGATAAAATGAATGATTTCTTTTAAACTAGTAGAAGTAGTGCTTAAATTACCTAGGGTCTTAAAGGAATAGATAACCCATGTGGGTGAGGTATTACGGAATCATCCCCATCTTGTAGAGCAACATCTCTATTAAAGAATGGCATGGAACCCCACCACATCTGCATTATTCTAACATAGAATCCTGGGAACACATTCCCCTGCTGGAATGCCCTTTTTGGTCAAAGATTGCCCCTCCCCTTACTTAAGACATGCACTCTTCTGGCAGTTTAAAGAAGTCGTCTTTTTATAGTATTTATCCCAGGTAAGGTGCAGGCAGATTAGGAAACTTGAACTCAAATTTTGCAAGCTTTAATCAGTCATCAAACTGCAGCCTGGTTTTTTTTTTTTTTTTAAAGATTGGACGTAAAGGATTTGCAAAATACCTGTAGTTTGAATGTTTCTGAATGATGAAGTTCCATAAAGTGTTATTTAAGTAGGGAATGAAAGATTTTACTCTTTATCTTGTTGGAAATAACTAAAAAAAATTCCATGGTTTAATTTTTCATTAGTATGAATTCCAAATATTTAAGAACAACAACAACAACAAAAAGTGTCTGATCCAAAAACTACAGGACAAAAGCTATCCTGTTGTCCCTCACGTAGAACCTAGTTAGATCTCAGAATCAATGCGGCAGGAGACCCGCACTTCTGTCCAACTTGGCTCCAAATTCAGGATTTCCCACAACCCCCTTTCATGTTTAATAATTCACTACAGCTCACAGAACTACTCAATGACGACTTTATCATAAGAGCTATAAATGACCAGCTAGATGAAGAGGTGCATAGGGTATGTCTGACAGCGTCCTGAGCATAGGAGCCCCTGCCCCCATAGAGTCGGGGGCCACCACTCTCCTGGTACATCAATATGTTCACCAACCAGAAAGCTCCCCCCAGCCTCCTCATTTCAGAGTTTTTCTGGGTTTCTGGGTTTCATTATGTGGACATGATCGGTTTAATGATTGGCCACTTAATCTCCACCCCCTTTCCTTTCCCTGGAGGTGGGGGCAGGGTGGTGCTCAAAGTTCCAGGCCTCTAATAACATGCTTGTTCTTTGGGCTAACACGGTCAGCCCATCTCTTGAAACTATCCAATGGTCCACCATGACTCACCTTGTTAACACAAGCTTGGAATGGTTGAAAGGGGCTCATTATGAATAATGAAAGATGCTCCTATCACTCGGAATACCAAGTTTTTGCAACTCTGGGCCAGGAAGGGAGCAAAGACCATATATATACATGTATATATGTATATATGTATATATGTATATATATATATATATATATATATATATATATATATATATATATGTGTGTGTGTGTGTGTGTGTGTGTGTGTGTGTGTGTGTTTATTTATTTATTTATTTTATTACCTAACAAATAATAAAGTGAAACAAGTGCTCAGAGGAAGATAGCTAGTTCCATTATGATCATGGTGAGCTTAAGGATTGCTCAAGTGATACATCCAGCAGGCAGTTGGATGTGCAAGGAGAAACTCAGGATAGAGGTCACAACTGGAGGCAGAAATTCATGTTTGAATGCAATGGTCCTGTGAGTAATCCAAGGGTACATGTAATATGGTGAAGGAAAAAAAGAGTTCAAGTTAAGTTGTGTCCAATAGAATCCATGAGGAGGATAGATACACTCGTGTCCTGTCATTCCTTACACGTGGTAATGTAGATTTTGTGTTCTAATCAAGTGGTCAGAAAAGTTATTCTGTGAAGGGCCAGGTAGTAAAGACCTTAGGCTTTGCAGTCTCTGCCACAACTACTCAACTCTACCATTGTAACACAGCCATGGAAAATCAGTGATCAAATGAGCATGGCTGTGTTACAATAAAACTTTATTTATAGACATTGGAATTCTAATTTCTTATAATTTTCACATGCCACAAAATATTCTTTCTCTAATTTTTTTTCAACCATTAGAAAATGTAAAAACTATTCTTAGCTTGTGGGCCGTATAAAAACTGACAGTGTGCCATTTTGGTCCATGGGCTATACTGTGTCAACCCCTGCTCTACACTGATATGCTTGTGTGACTCCCTGAAGAGGAAGACTGAATGTGGCGACCTAAGGGCAAATGACGTCTTTGTTCACAGAGGAGGTGCATTTTAGTCCCTTGGTTGGTGAATCACAGCTGACCTGGGAAAAGGCAGAGTCTGTTATTTGAAGGCGTGTTTCATCTGAACTGGTGTTTGTGCCTCTCAGAGTTGAACCTAGATGGAATTCTTCCGTGTGTGAATGATTCACTTGGCTTCTTGCCACCACACTCTCCTGCATCTCTCCTTCCTCCTGCTGCTCCCTCTTGGCTCCCTTTGCCCATCGATTCCTGTCTGCTGTCCCTCCTGATGTTGAACTGCTCAGCAGTTGGTGTTTGATCCACTTCATCTACACTCACTTCCTAGTTGATTTTACCTGGTTCTGTGAGGTTACGCATCTTCCAGATTCTAATGGCTCTATCTGCAGTCTCGGCCTCACCCCAGAATGCCAGATTTGTATATCCAACCACCCGCCCACCCACCCAACATCTGCATGGGCACGTCTAGTAATCCTTTCTCACCTTTCCCCATCTCAGTAAATTGCAGGACCGTTCCCCCACTTGCCTAAACCGCAAGCCCTGGCTTTCCTTCACTCTCATATCCTGGCTATCAGTAGGTCCTTGTTTAACTAATTTTCAAAACATGCTCTAGACCTGCCCATTTACCCCATCGCCTCCTTCCTCCCTTTTCACCCCAAAGACCAGCCCACACATATTTCATCAGGACAGCCGCCACAGTCTCCAAAGAGATCTTTCTGCAGCCTCTCTTCCCACTGCAACCTGGTCTTTAAATATCAGCTCCAGTGACTTAAAATTTTTTTCGTTACTAAACTTTGTTTTCTTGAGGAGTTTTAGGTTTGCAGAAAAAAATTGAGGGGAAAGTAGAGAATCTCCAGAGGAAGAATTCACCTCATCATTCCTCGCCTTCCCCTATTATTAATACCTTGTATTAGTATGTTACAATTGATGAACCAATAGTGATACATTATTAACTAAATTCCATCGTTTACATTAAGGTTCACTTGTATAGTCTGTGGGTTTTGGTAAATGTATAATGACCTGTATCCACCATTACGGTATCATAGAGAATAATTTTACTGCCCTGAAAATCCCTGTGCTCCACCTTATTCATGCCTTGCTCCCCAAACCTCTGGCAACTACTGATCTTTTTACTATTTCCATAGTTTTACCTTTTCCAGAATGCCATATAGTTGGAATTAAACAGTATGCAGACTTTTAAGATTGGCTTTTTTCACTTAGCAATATGTATCTAAGATTCCTCCATGTGTTTTCGTCGTCACTTGATAGCACATTCCTTTTTATTCCTGGATAATATTCCATAGTATGGATGTACCACAGTTTGTTTATCCATTTATCTATTGAAGGAAATCTTTGTGGCTTTCAATTTGCAGTGATTTTTTAACGTAGAAGCCAGAACGTGTCACTCTATCATCGCACCCATTCCTCACTCTAACTTTCCATGCCCTACTGATTTGGCCCCTGCCTGCCCTTGTCAGTTCTCTCTCATTACACGGGCCATTTATTCAGATCTCAGCTCTCATTCCCTATCCTCAGTGAGGCTTTCCCTGGCCCCAATCCAAAGTTACCACTCAAGTGCCCCAACACGACATCTCATTTTTAGCTCTGTCTTTACCATTTAACTCCATTTGATATTTTCTTTTTATTTCTTTCTTCCCTCAATAAGAGCAGAGATTCCCCTCTGTCTTATTCACTAATGTATACCCAACACCTAGAATTGTGCTGAATTAATACTTTATTAAATGTTTCCCATTTCTAAAAGTCAGTTGTGCCAAAGTCTTTATAATACTTAAAGTAGAAATCAACATTTTGAAATGAACTTTTCCCAAACTGTGTATTTTATTTGCTAATGAAATTCTCCTTTTGACTTCATTCTTAGTCAAACCCTGCCTCCTCCAAGTTCCCCTGAGTCTGTTCCAGAATCTCTCATATCTTTGCTACTACAACAAAGCTGTAGGCTTAAGTGGCAGAACCAAAGTGGTAAGGAGGGGACAAGACGACTAATTGGTTGATGCCCAAAGAGAGAGAGAGGAAACACTAAATGAACAATCAAATTCAAAGAGCTAATTTGGTAAAAAGTTCTGAAAGCAATTCAAAAGGTAAAGGCTTACAAAAATTTTGAGTAAGTGAAATATCTTTTGAATAAGTGTTTAGCATCCAAATAAGATTCTTTTCAGGGACCACTTTCATTAGAAGGGAAATAAGATTTGCTTAAAATTTTATACCCTTACATTTTATTCAATCTTTCAATTAAGCTGATAAAAGGTAAAAAACGGTGCTCAAGGGATGGTTGGAATCTTTGATCTTAAGGTATAGAACTTAGGCTTTTAACTCTATGGATTTATGGGTTTTTATATTCCCTACCAGCTGTATGATGATTCTACAGTTCTGTATGTGGCCATTGTTCAAGCCATTTTGCCTTTGTAATAACGTGGTAGTAGACCCAAGGATAAAGTATCCAGCGGGCATTAGGATTGGGTCATGTAAAGTGAAGTATGTCTCGCGTTGCCTGATAGGATGGCACTCAAGGCGGAGGAAGACTTTCTGTTTTGAAAAATCAGTGTACTCAACAACTTGTTCACCAAGAGGCGTGGGTGGTGGGAGATAGCTATGGAAAAAAACCATTTTAGAGCTGGAGGAAGCCTCAGGGGACCCTGATTTGGAGAGGGAAATCCTCAGAGAGCTGAATAGACTTGCTCCCAGGAATTAATCTATTATGAGCCATCAAGACCAGCATGTGCATCCAAGGCCTCAGACTTCCTGCCGCGTGCTCTACCTAACTCACTCCAACTGCCTTCTGTTGTTATTTTAAGTCACTAAGTTAGAGGGGCTTTGTTATTCCATATTAGATAACTGGAAACACTGATTGAGGGCAATTCTTAAAAAAATAAAATGAGAGAGAGAGGGAGACAGAGAGAGAATGAAAGATGATAGTGTAATAAACATCTATATCTGTCTTACAAAAAGGACCCCAAAAGGTTCCCCTACCTCCCACCAAACCCCTTTAAAGAAAACTAAGAATTTCCCCCTAAAAAGCCCTTCCCTATCAGTTGCCCTGAAGGAGCTCTTCTTTCATCTTCTGCTTTGCTACCTGAAAAAATAAGCAGAAATTACGAAGGCAGACGTTTAGTAACGTGTTCCGTGCTCTGTGATTTTATCAGGTAATTGTGATCTTGTTAATCAGACCACGGAATGCATTTTAGAAAGCTTCCCCATGGCTAAGCATGTCATCTGTAGTTCACTAAATATGGCGTTTGAAGTCATTTCTGGGAAGCCTGGGTATAGGGTCTTTGCACGGGAGCGTTACACCATGGTTTGTAAGTCAAGTCAGAGGTGATGTACATTGTTTCAACTAACAGCACCTTTTCCCAGAAACAGGAATGCAAAGACTCTCAACCATAAAATATTCCTAATTCTGAGCCTATACAGAACCCAGCTTAGCCCTCTTGGGACTGCTCTGGGAGCTCGCTGTACCTCAAGGTCTTGTACAAATTCCAATTAGCGTTGCTCTCCAGACATAGAGAAGTATTAATTAATTGAGGATTTGGGGAGGGGTGTTAGAATGGGAAATAAATGGCTTGTACTATAGTCCTTAAAATTCTTTATAATGATATTTTTCTCATACCAACCATATGATAAAAATAACATTAAACCACTTGGTCTTGTAGAATTTCCTCATTCTCTGATTTACTCTTCTTATTCACAGTATCTCTGTATTAAACAGATGAGTTTTTGAGGCCTCTGATAACTAGGTATTGCCCATTTGAAAAAAAAATCGATAGATGATCTTCTCCCTTACTAATGAAAATAATTTGCCAAAAGCACTGTTATTATGAGGATTCATTCCTGAAGGATTTATTTGTTGATTGGAGGGGAAAAAAGGTTTTCCTTCTTCATGTCTTTTTCCTCAAATTGGCTCCTGGCAAATTTTGTCAATAAAAACCGATCTGCAGTTCTTTCTGGAATTGGCTTGCCCAAGTCTGTGTTAGACGGTATTAGCTTCCGCTGTGTCATCACTAAAAACACCTAGTATTTCTCCTCAAGATCAGACATTTTCTTATGAATGTTACAATGGACTTTCTTTCCTGTATTTGCTATATTTTAAAACTACTGCTTCTTTTTAATATCCAGTGTATTTCATGAAGGTACTGAATGCTGTGTGCAGTTTCCTATAAAATGTGTGAATTTTAAATACTATTTCCTTACCTTATTATCTTTTACATTATTATCATTACTCACATTTTTATCTTTTCTGAAAACGAAGAGTGTCGTTTCCTCACCCTGTGTATAAAGCTCTTTGCTCTTTTCTCTCAGTAAAACTTTCAGGCAGTGCAGTTTTGCCCACTTCTCCTTCCCTTTCAGGGTTTATTAACTGCTCTTGAGGCGCTGAAAGCTTTTTCCTTTCTATTTTATTCCCTGGTACTCAGATACACGTAGAAGCTCTTTTACCTTCTTCTCTTCCACTTCAATCAGAACGATGGCCGTGCTTACTCGGAGTTGCTTGGCTCCTTTGGCGTGGGTGATGGCTAATGCCTTGCTTTTATCCAGAACTGCACCACAGAAACCTGGTGCTTTTCACAGCAACCCCAGCTCCTTTACTACTTTCAGGGGTCCCCAGATGAGCATCTCACTTCAAATGCCAACCAAAATGCTGCTCAACCCCCTAACTCGATGGAAAGCACACCACCATGGATCAATCAAAGGAAATGTATATGATTAGGACCCATCACATTGATCAAAATGACTTGACTTGTCTCAGATAAATTCCCAATAGCCTAAAGTGATCATGGGAATTTGCCACATTAGATACTGAAAAGCTCGTTTTTGGAGAATTTAAAGCAATTTTTAAAGGTGGATTTATTTCTTAGAATCTATTCCCTGTTGACACTATCTACAAATATATTGTGATAAGTGTCTGATTAATTAGTAGAACATCTTTTATAGTGGTGTAATTGGAGGGTTGGAAGGAAAACATCCTAAATTTCTTTTTCCCCCCCCTTTGGTTTATTTTTAGTAACTGTGATTCATACGAATATGCAGTTATCCCATTCTGATAATTAAACATTATTAAATAGGATATAATCTTTTTATTTATTTATATAGATCCCAAATCTTAAAACAAAAAAAGAGAGGTTTCACGTTAAATATGACAATTATAACATGTATTTTTCTCCTCTTCCTCCCCAAACTTTTCTAAAATGGCAATAAAGGAATAATAAAAGTATTAACACAGGAGGACAAAGAGAACAGAAGAGGAGACAAAAACAAAAGAGAGATTCAACAAGATATTTGAAGGTGGAAAGTGAATTGGAGGGTTATAATCAATTTAGAGTTGGGGAAGTAACAGGTAAGATGCTACGGAGAAATATCTAGGAGCAGTGGCTACACCTCCCCCCCCCCCCCCCCAACCTTATGGAAGAGTCGAGGTTCATCTTGGAGAAAGTAAATACAAGAGGCTTCAACTCAGGTCCCTGGGGTCAGTGGCAGACAGGAGTGAAGTGTAAGCTCAAACACAGGGATGACGTAAAAATCCGTGTACGGAATTATGGGACACAGCGTGTTCACCGTATCCTACTCCCCAAATGCCAGCAGCCAAGTCTCTCAAATAGGAGACTGGAGGACGCCTCTCTTTACAAAACTGAACAGCCTCAGAGAAAAGACTTCAGAATCTCAGTGAAGCATCTCCCCACAGAAAGGCTGGCGTAAAGCTCAACCACCACGTGGAGATGCCCACCCACGCGCACCTCTTCATCCCCCATACACTGATTTTCCAAACTGTTGTTCAGTGGCTCAGTCTTTAATATAAATAAAAGATCAGCAGACACTTGAGGAAAATCTTCAGCATGCAGGATAGAGCCCCAAATGAGTAAATAGTAAAAGAAAGCAGAGACAACACAGGGAACAGACCAGCAGAAGCAACCTGAAGCAAAGGAAGAAAAATCAACTTCTAATCAAGATAATGCATTCATAAAAAAATCCAAGATAGTATCAGAAAAAAAAATAGAGGACAAGAAAGACCTTTTGGAAATTAAAACTACAGTTCCTGGAATTTAAAAATTTAGTAGATGGTGTGTTCTATAAAATTAACATCTTCTAGGAACTTGCATGATTTTTAAAAATAAAATTAGAGAATCAATCTCTATGCTCCTACATGTGATTAATAAAACTCCCAGAAACGGAGAACAAAGAAAATAGAGACAGCAAAATTATCAGAGAAATGATACATGACAAATATCCAAAACTTAGTCATGAGTCTCCAGATCAAAAGGAACCACCGCATGCTCAGCACGATGAAGGAATAAAAAGCACAAGTGCCATTGAAGCCACGATCGTTCTAAAATGTCAGAACACCAGTGATTCAAAGATGTCCTTAAAAGCTTCCTAAAAAAAAAAAAAAGTCACATGCACAGACATGGGACTCAAATGCCACCATCTTCTAAATTCTAAGAGACAATGATGTACAAACTAGAATTTTATATTTGCCGAAATAGCAATCAAGCAAGACAGGATAGTGTATCATTCTGCTTGGGCCGCCATGACAAACTGCCACACAGTGGGTGGCTTAAACAGCAGAAATGTATTTTCTCACAGTTCAGGAGACTGGAAGTCCAACATCCAGGAGCCAGCAGGATTAGTGTCTGGTGACAGCTCTCCCCTTGGGTGGCAGACACCGCCATCTCTCGCTGTGTGCTCACGTGATCTCTTCTTTATGTATGCACAGGGGAAGGGGGAGGGGCAAATGAGCTGTCTGGTGTCTCTTCTTATAAGGACAGTAATCCTAGGAGATCGGGGCTCTACCTTATGACCTCATTAACCTTCATTACTCCTTACTCCGAATATAGCTACACTGGGAGTTGGGGCTTCAATATACACACTTGGTGGGGGGCACATTCAGTTCATAAAAGATAGCATACAGACCATTTTTAAATGTGCAGAACCAAATGATTAATCTATGACTCAGCCTCTCTTAGGAAGCTTCTGAAGGATGTGCAAAATGAGAGGCCCAGAAAGAAACTTAGGATCCAGAAAACTGGGACCTGGTGTGGAGACATTCCAGGACAACAGGTGTTCACCAAGCTAAGGGACACCAGTCCATCTTGGAGGAGGAGTTAGAATTGTAGAGAAATTAGGGAACTATTAATTCTGTTACATACAGAAAAATTAAATAAAAGGAAATATAAATGTAATATATTATTTCGCAGTGATAATCTGTGTGTAGTCATAATAATAAAAATGCTGACCCTCCAATTAACCAAAAATTGTGATACAGCCATATGTTATTGGCAGTAATGGGTGGGAGGGGTGCTGTGTGTGGATGGCTCAAGTGGTGTATTAGAGCGAGGTCCTCAATCACCATCACTGGAAGTAGAAACATAATGTATTTTCTATTATTAATTTATTTAACAAACATTCATGTGCCAGTGTCAAGCTCTTTTCTAAAGATTAACTGATAGAAGATAGAGATTTTTGTTATCCTTGTTTTATAGAATGGAAAACTGAGACAAAGATGTTAAGTAGTTGGCCCAACAAACAGAGAGTTTGTTCAGAGTCAGGATTCTAAAACAGGCAGCCTGGCTTAAGAGTGCTGCACTTTTATCATTAAAATGGATAAATGAAGGTATAGCAGTATAAGCATATTATTTAGAAATATGGAGGTGAATTCCAGAGAAATAGTTAAAAGAGTTGAGCATATTTGTCTCTGGGATATAAGACTGAAGGTGGGGACAGGTTGGGCCAGGGATCAGAGTTTTTATTATAAGATTAAAAAAAAAACACTATTCGATACTTAAAATCTATTTGCATGTAGTTTTTAAAGAAAACAATTAAAGTTAATTTATATAAAAAAATAGAAACAAAAGAAAAATAGCAGCTTTTTTCACCATCACTTCTCCTTCTCCATTCCCTTCTTGTCACAACCATATTAAGTGGTTCTGGATCCTACTGTATGTTTGGCATTACTGACTGGCCTATAAGGTCAAGTCTGAGCTCCTTGTCATGATATACTGGGCTCTAATGATCCTTCCTTCTTCTCCAGCCTTGTCTTTCCCAGTGTGATACTCTAATTACGACCAAATCCTTATATTGTGGGCCTCTGTGTCTCATCTGTTGCATTTCTCTTGAACTGAAATTCTTCGATAAATAACACCATTGGCCCAGGGGTCCTTCTGGACTGCAGAGTTGGCCATTTACACTAGTTTCCTCTCCTCCTTGGACCCTCATTACAACGAAGCCCCAAGTACTGTGAGGCTCTTATGGTCAGGATTGCTTCATTTATCATTGTGCCCTGAATCCTAGCACAGTGTCAGACCCATAGCAGGTCTTCAATAAACATTTGTTTTGTATTTTTTCCTTCCTCTAAATAGAATCTAAGATGTCCTCATATTGTGTAGCCCAGGCCAGTTTCTCAAGAAGCTGCATCAGGCTGGAGAGCTAGTCAAGATTTCCTTTTGCCAATTCATCTGACTTCATTCTCTAACGGCCATCATAAAAACTGAACAATGCTACAAGAGATATTCTATTTTCATTTGTAGCACAAAGAGACACAAGTGGAAAGATGTAGGGGCTCTTTCATGTCTAGAGAACATAATATCATGAAATGCCAAGGTTCCAAAAATTTCAGAATTTATCTAACTCATGGCATACTTAGAGCAGCACAGAGACTAAGGGCAGGCTTGTATCTCCCCAACATAGGTGTCCAACCTCTCACTGAAACTTCTCTTCTTCAAACTCTTACAGAAACCACAAGTCAACATGTCCAAAATTCAACTTTTGATTTCCCCACCAGGCTGCTTCTCTTGCACTGCTTCCTGTCTCAGTGAATGGCACCACCAGGCATCCAGCGGCAGAAACAAGACACCAGCACCACTCTAGACCAAGCTCTCATCATTTCATGCCAGAATCACTGCAGTGACATTTTAATTGGTCTCCTGTGCACAGTGAGCCACACTCCACACAGAAAGTTCCTTCAAAAGGCAGAGTTGAACACATACCACATCCCACAATTAATATCTTTCAGTGGCTTTCAATGCTCCTGAATAAAGACCAAACTCTAACATGGTTTAGAAGGTTTTGCATGGTGTAGCCATTCAGGTATCTCTAGCTCTATCTTGTACCATGGTCCCCTTCAGTCTCTATGCAGCCACATTATTCTCTGGGTCCCCTTAGTGCTCATCATCTAGTAAACTCTGGGTTTTCAATAAATAATTCTTGAATGCATGATATCCCACAGATGTGGGCTCAAAACCTGGTATATCTTTAAACCCATCAACCTCCCTAAACCTCAATTTCCTCATCTATAGAATGGAGATAATAATGCCACCTACCCATGGGTTCTTATCAGGATTCAACAACATCATCACAATAAAGAACTTATCATACTGCCTGGCACAAAATAAGAACTCTGAAAATTTTAGCTATCTAATATTCTGTAGAATACCATCCAAATATTCCTGTTTCCATTTGTAACTGGGTGTGCAAGTCATTTATTAATTAATCTGAACCTTCAAAACTCCATTAACATTTTCAGTCTATGCAAATTCTTGAGGATAATTAATTTTATGACTCTATTACCCTCAGTGCAAAGTAGTCAAGTAATGCCAAAGGTGAGCTGGAGCTGGCTTGTCCTAGCTCACAGGAGTCTATTGTTAAATTTTCAGGAATTTTGTGAGCCGATTGTTAAGCATGGCTTTTATTAAAAATTAGACTGTATAACTTACAATTGAAAGAATTATGTTAAAAACAATGGTAATGAAGGTAATAAATACTCAAAATGCATCACTTCTTAATTATTTTGTTACATTTTACTTTTATCTGTGCTTTTGAAGTTATGACTGTTGTATCAATATAGTAAAAATACTATATAATGATGTACTACTGCACATCTCTTCTCAACTCTACATTCAGTCACATCACATTGGTAGCACGAAATTGGCTACCCTGGGAGTATTTACACCATGGAAATCAGCAACCATTAGAAAAGAAAGCTCTTAGGGCGGATGGGTGGCTCAGTTGGTTAGAGCGTGAGCTCTGGGCAACAGGGCTGCCAGTTCGATTCCCACATGGGCCAGTGAGCTGCACCCTCCTCAACTAGAATGAAGTCAATGAGCTGCCGCTGAGCTCCAGGGTGGCCAGATGGTTCAGTTGGTTGGAGCACGGGCTCTCAACCACAAGGTTGCCGGTTTGACTCCTTCTTAGTTGCTGCACCCGTTGCAACTAAAGATTGAACACGGCACCCTGAGCTGAGCTGCCACTGAGCTCCCAGATGGCTCAGTTTGTTGGAGTGTGGGCTCTCAACCACCAGTTTGCTGGTTCAACTCCACCATCCAAGGGATGGTGGGCTCTGCCCCCTGCAACTAACAATGGCTGCTGGACCTGGAGCTGAGCTGTGCCCTCCACAACTAAGATTGAAAGGACAACAATTTGACTTGGATGGAGCTGATGAGTCCTGGGAAAAACACACTACTGTTTTTCCCCAATAAAAAAAAAAGTCCTGGAGATACACAGTTCCCCAATTAAAAAAAAAGTCCTGTTCCCCTTCCCCAATAAAATATTTTTTTTAAAGAAAGCTCTTCCCTACCCCCAAAAGCTGGTTTTTAAACATTTACTAGCACATCAGTGTGTAATGCTCAATTATGTACCATGTTTCCCCGAGAATAAGACCTAGCCAGACAATCAGCTCTAATGCATCTTTTGGAGCAAAAATTAATATAAGTCCTGGTCTTATTTTACTATAATATAAGACTGGGTCTTATCTAACATAATATAAGACTGGGTCTTATATTAATTTTTGCTCCAAAAGATGCATTAAAGCTGATTGTCCGGCTAGGTCTTATATTCGGGAAAACAGGGTAGACATCAGACACAGATGTAGATCTCAACATGAATGACCGTGATCTCTTAGCAAAATCAATAGCTCTCATAAAATCTTTTAACTAAAGTAGTGATTTCCATTACGTTATTCACGAATCCATTAGATCCTTCCTCAGAGAATACTAAGTTTATATACAATTCTTGTTAAATTTGGCTGTCAGGTTTGTCAGTCTATAGAAACAAATGAGGAGGGCACATTGCCATGAGGGAGACATGACAGCTAAGATCTTGACAATGGAGGACAAATAAAGGCCATAAAATCCTAGAGGGAAACAAATAAAGCCCAGCAGTAGGAGGTCACTAGTATAGAAGAGTCACTAAAAGAATCACTGTAATACAGCATAGAACAAGAGTTAATGATCTTAGAGGTAACAAAGAACCCTTAAGAAAAGATTTGCTGCCTTCCATCTACTGTTTAAGAAAGGAGAATAGTATGTAATATGCATATTAATATCTAAAAATGCATTTCAGGGGGTTGCCGGTTAGCTTGGTTGGTTGGAGCGTGCTGCTAATAGCACCAAGGTTGCTGGTTCGATCCCTGCATGGGCAACTGTGAGCTATGCCCTCCTTAAAAAAATTTAAAAAATAAATGAAATAAAAAACAAAAATGCATTTCAACAAATAGAGCTGGAAAAACTGGATATCCACATGCAAAAGAGTGAACGTGGACCCTTACTTTACAGCATATAGAAAAATTAATTCAAAATGGATTAAAGACCTAAACATAAGAGCTAAGTTTATAAACCTCTCAGAAAGAAACAGGCAAAAAGCTTCATGACATTGGCTTTGGCAACGATTTCTTGGCCATGACACCAAAATCGCAGGCAACCACAACAGAAAAAATAGATAAATTGGTCCTCATCAAAATTTTTAAAATTTTGCATCAAAGGATACTACTAAGAAAGTGAAAAGGCAACCCATGAAATGGGAGACAATATTTGCAAATCATAGATCTGATGAAAGATTAATATCCAGGATATACAATAAACTCCTAGAACTCAACAACAAAAATAAAAATCCAACTCATAAGTGAGTAAAGGGCTTGGAAAGGCATTTCTCCAAAGAAGACATAAAATGGCCAATAAGCAAATGAAAAATGCTCAACATTACTAATCATTAGAGAAATGCAAATCAAAACCACAATGAGATGCCATTTCATACCCATAAGAAGGGCTATAATAAAAGAAAGGAAAAAACAAGTGTTGGCAGGGATGTGAAGAAATTGGAACCCTTGTGCATTACTGGTGAGGCTGTTCAATGGTACAGCCACTATCAAAAACAGTGTGGCAGTTTCTCCAAAAATTAAACATAGAATTATTATATGATTCAGCAACTCCACTTCTAGGTATATATCAAAAAATTGAAAGCAGAGACTCAGATATTTATACACCATGTTCATAGCAGTATTATTCACAATAGACAAAAGGTAGAAACAACCCAAATGTCCATAGACAGATGAATGGATAAGCAAAAAATGTGGTATATATGTACAATGGAATAGTATTCAGCCTTGAAGAGGAATAACATTCTGATACATGCTATAACATGGATGAAACTTGAAAACATGCTAAGTGGAACTAAAGGACAAACATTGTTTGACTTCACTTATAAAAGGTACATAGAATAGTTAAATTCTAGAAACAGAAATTAGAATAGTAGTTAAGGGTGGGGGAGAGGGGGAAATGGGGAATCATTAAACAATAACTAGGCACAGAGTTTCACTTCAGAATGATAAAAAGGTTCTGGACATGAAAAGTGATGATAGTTGCTCAAAAGTGTGAGTATAATTAATGCAACTGAACTGAACACTTAAAATTGGTTAATAAAATGGTAAATATTATGTATAGTTTGCCACAACAAAAATGTTTTATAAGTATAAAACATCTAAATATGGTTAACATTATTAAAAATGTACAACTTTAAATGGGCAATCTACAGGTCTCCAGAATAATACTTTATACAAAACATTTCAGTCTCTGGTAGGAATTATACATGAGATGTGAGATTTATTTGTTATAAATATGTCTGTAGACATCAACAATGACATCCTTTATTGCTATAATTTAAACATATGGTCACTATAAAGATTAATACAGTTATTGAAGTGTTCGTGGACAGAGAGAGAGGAAGAGCAGAATTGGACTAAAGGGGTGAGCAGTGGGGTGGCTTTTCTCAGGGAAGGTAAAAAAGAGAAGATAAAAGAAGGCAAGTTGTCCCTGACAATAACAAAAGATGTGAACTACAATATGACAGGGGACAAAAAAGACCCATGGGTGGCTTCAAATACTATTGGCTTTTGCAGTCGTTGCTATAGGATACCATTTTGGAACTATTAACCAATGCATTCTTCCACAGCCCGCTCTGTACCTCCCATCCCTGTCTTTTTGCCTTTGGCACTTCCCTTTGCTTGAGCCTTGCCCTGGGCTTATTGCCTCTGACAGGACAGAGAAAGACATTCTGTGAGATTCTTCTTGGTTTTTGTATTTCTATAACCTATATACTGAAGGGAACATAAGATGATCAAGGTTTTAGTCATAGCATTTAAGAGTTTAAAGAGAGTGGTCACTCTCTCCCGCCTCCTACCCCAAACAACATGCAGGCCAGAAATGATTTACTCTGGCTACGCTGAGGTAACCTAGGTGAAGGGAAGGGAAGCACTGGGAATATAGGTGTTGGTTGGTCTTACCAAAGGGAGTTCTGCAGCTGCCACGAGGATTCAGGTGCTGTTTATGCTTTTAAAATGTTTTGCAGAGATTTTTTTGCCTGGGTAGAAATCCTAGACTGAGAATAAATGTCTGAGATGACATTTCTGTCAGTTCTGTAGAATGGTGGTGCAAAGGAGAAATTAAGTTCTAGAAAAATCAAGAAACCCACGTTTTTTCCCATATGTGTGTTTATGTACTGAAATTTGCAGTTAGTACACAGTTTGGTGAGCAAGAAGTAGAAACATCTACAAAGGAGATATAGACCCAAAAAGGGTGGGAAGGGCAGGCAGGAGGGGATACTGGCATGGAGAATAAGAACCTGCAATATTAGCAGGAGGCCTGCAACCTGGTTGTGCCAAAGTCAGCAATGTGCTATCACTTTCATGGCCTTAGAATGTAATTCTCTTCTCTGACTCACCCTAGTTAAAGATCAATGTTGTCTTCTCTGTCTGGAAATCCAAGCCTACTGGTTTCCATTTTGAATTCCCCAATTTGGATGACATAAAGGGACCCACAGGGCTTTTCAAGTTATACTTGACTTGTTTCATAAGCACCTTTTCCACCTGGTCCATGATGGTTGCTGTTGTCAGTATGTCTGCCACTTCATCACAATCTCACCTCTTTCATATTCCTAAGCAACCGCAATGCTGTGACCTTACCTCCTCCTTTCAACCTGTCTTCGGGATTAGGATCAATACTTGCTGCTGAGCTTTTATTCAAGTGATAGATAGCTTTGGAAACTCTTATCTGGGCTGCTTTGCTGTCTCCATCTGATACTCCAAACTGATCTTCAGCCTAAGAGTCTTAAAAAATGTCCATATTTTAAGGAAAGATGGATGATCCTCCCTATTTCAAATAAGAAGGAAAGTCTTTTCATCAGAATTAGAGCAAAGAGGAAATTTGGTTCTGTTCAGTTTCAAGGAGTCCTTGAAGAGCTGTTAATAGAGTGTCTTTCTTTTAATTATGTTTATGCCCCAAACTCGGTAAGGTGTTGACTAGGGGAGAGGCAGTGAGTAATAGCATCTTAAACTAGGGCTTTTAAACAGAACTCACTGTCTTTTTGAAAATTTCCCACCAGATTGTTTTCTGCCTCTTCTTCTAAGCTGCAGAAACACTGAGATATTAAGAAATAGCTAAAATTTCATCTAGACACTCAAATTAGACCCCATACTAAAATTTTGAAAGCTTTCTTCCTAGTTGCTCATTCTTATAGATCCTCATGAGCTTTGTGCTTGAGCTTTCAGCCTCAAGGGGGAGAAGAGATGCCATAGATTCCAACCCAGAATAATCTTTTCCACCCCATCTTCTGCAGCTAGCTTTGAGATTGTGTTTAGAGTTAGTTGCCCCCTCATCTCATATTATGGTTCAGTCTCAAGCCTGTCTTTCAAGATATGCCCATTCGATTTAAATTTTAAAACACTATCAGAGACCTAACATATACAAATTATAGAGCTAGCTAGAGGAAGCTAGGGGACTCAAAAAAGGGTGGTGGTGGTGGTAATAAACTTTAGACCTCAAAGAACTTGTGAAGTATAAGATAAAAGATAAGTGTGAAAATAATTGTAATGTGATAGTGTCAGCAGAGAGAAAAGAATGAATACTTGCATGAATTTTGAAATAGACAAGAGAGAGTTCAACTAAGGTCCATTTAGAAAAGAATCCATGACATAGTGGGACTTCATTTGAGGTAAACCTGGAAGAATGAGTAAGATTTCAAGCATAGATACAGAGTTGACAGGACAGTTTGTTGGTTTGGAAAATAAAGAATAGCAATCTCACTCAGAAGAACTAAGCATTAGTATCAGTTTTAAAGGATTATATTAAATTTTCCTTTAGTACCGCTATAAAAGAATAGACATGTTCCTGAAAATCTGACTGTAAAGCAAATTTCTGCACAGTACACTGGATGCTGTTTTTCCCACCGTGGCTTTACATATTCAAACCAGAAGTGCATTTTGGAGGTGAGGGAAATGGGAAAGGTGGGAGGGTGAAAATTGATAATCTAATAAAAAATTTTAAAGATTTAAAAAATTCAATAAAATATTACTCAAGAACTATAAGAAACTTCAAAGTTAAGTAAGGCTAAATCTCTGTTTTAAGATATATGCAAACTAGCATGGGAGTCCACAAATACTACAGTTCAAGGCTCCTTCCCTTGGGATGGCTGCACTGAGATCCTGGAGTGACAAGAAAAGTTGTGAATGATTTGGGGCAAGAACAGTTAGAGACATGGGAGGTGGTAACAGAGCACCAGGAAGAGAAAGAAAACAAGCTTTTTGAGTAGAGGTAGGACAACCATGGTACATTCTGGGAATAGGTTATGGAAAAGCTCTGAAGCAAAGACCTATTGGGTTTTAGGCTTAGGAAATCTTCATGACCTTCCAGAATGCAAGATAGATGATTATGGGCCAAAAAGATGTCAGGAAAGAGAAAATTGAGATGGCCAGTGCTAGCTGCACTGTCAAGAAGTTTGGCTGTAAAGAAAGTGGGAGCAGAGGTAGCTGACAGCCAGCCATGCCAAGAGCTGGGGACTGGCCTGAATGGGGCGACGGTAAAGCCGACGATGGACCCAGAGTGAATAGGAGTTAAGGATCTAGATGTCAAGATGGATAGGAAGAGCCAGGAGAGGCAGGACTGGAGAGGTCATGATGACACCAAGGGGCTTATGGTGTGGGACAAGCCACTATTTCAAGACAAGATAATAATCCCTATTTGACCCCCCACATGCCTCTGGTTTTAGTTGAAAATGTAGTAGGGAAGTTAAGTCCTCAAAATAAATTCCCTCCAAAGTAACAAAAACAGAATAATAAAGTAGCATCCAAATTCAGCATTAATAGGGTTGATCAGAGAAGTGGAACCACTATTGAGGAGGAGAAGGGGTTATCTTAAGAATTAGACCTTGCCCTCCATTAGCGCGTGTTAGGCAGTTACCTAAGTCTGTGGTCCCAGTGTCTGATGATGGACGTGAACTCAATAAGGTCAGCAATCAGAACGGGACAATGGGCGTCAAGTGGAGGAGGAACTGGGACGAGCATGTGCTTCCCGCTAGAACCGCTTCAGTCTCTCCACGCCTTCAAGCCTCCAACTCCGACAATGGGGTGGCCGGCAGAGAACTGGCTCGAGTCACCGGGAGCCACCACGCACCTGCCCAGGAGTCTCCTGGATGCTGAAGGAGGAGTTTTGGATATTGTAGGCTATCTTCCCCAGATTTGAGAATCACAGCTCTAAAGCAATAGTTCCCAAAGCAGTGGTCAGTAAGAAAGCCTCATCTGAATTACCTGGTAAGGTTTTAAACATACAGGTGATTCAGTAGTTCTGGATGGGTCTGAAAATGTGCCACAAATCAATAGACACTATTTAAAATGGATAAATCAAGAAATAAAGGCAAGGTGGGGTGGAGTAGGCGGGGTCCACCTGCAGCCAAGGGGAGGGGTCAGGAAGCAGTGGAAAGATCCCAGGGGGCGGGGCCAGCTATGGCTTTGAGTAGAGCTGTTGGTGGCCGTTGCTGTGGCAGTTGGGAAGGGTTGGGTGGTGTGGTCTTGGACCCGGGGGGCTGAGTCATTCATATGAAGGCTGTGTCCAGCTCTACAGAAAGCAGAAACCTGGGGCCACTCCAGGCTGAAAAGAGCATCTGTTCCAATCTGGTCATCCCGTAGAGAGAAAGGGGCCTGATCACAGGCAAGAGAGAGGGCGCGGCAGGATCCAACAGATGCAAGATACAGGGAGGCCAATTTAGACTTGCTTGAAGGTGAACTTTCTGCTTAAAGAAGACTGCTCAGGGAAACACGCTTTTCATTTAAGAAGGCCTACACCTGAGAAGTACATACAGTCTGAAAGGACACCGTGTTCTTATTGACCGTTAAGTTTTTGATCTAGCTTTAACGCTGGCCTTAGCTTAAGTCTCATATATTTCATCATCCTATCGACCCCTGACTCTTCATTAATTTCAAGTTTACCAAAGAGCTTTACAAGTAGCGCCAAAGTCTGAGAAGCTGCCTCTTTCATAAACTGTATGACTTCATCCACAGACCAGTGTGAAGGTCCTGGTGGAGCCTTGTTTTGATACACTGAGGTTGGTCCAACTGTTCACCTGGGGTTTTGATTCTCCTCTTTGTGTGGATTTCTCTGAAGTCAGAAAATTGTCCTTCGTAAACATCATGACAGCTTATTCAGAACTGGCGATGAGCTTGATGCAGTGGACAGAGGCGGAAAAGAATTCCTGTCTTAAAGGAAGGAAGGAAGGTGAACAGAGTCTTTTCCCCCACCAGAGAAGGCAGCAGCCACGTCTCCTCTGGGGAAGAATCCATGAACAGTCCAGCTTGGAGGGCGCAATCCACATGGGTGTGTGTCGCCCCAGTGCACTCAACTTCTGGAGTCCGGCCAGCAAGTGTGGGCAGCTGTGGGGCTCTCTTCTGATCCCGGCTGCGTGGCCGAGGAATCTACAAGCCTCCTAAAATCATTTCTGTTGTCACTACCATCCAGTGTTAACTGTAACCTGGCACCTGTAATTCCAACAACTGTGGCAATGCATGCTGAAGCAACACTTAATGGCAGTGGGCAAAGCATGGTTTTCTCCCAGGGTCCAGTTGGCATGGGAGGTCAGGGCACTGCCAGCACATTTTGGAGTCCAAGCACAGAACCCAGACAGAAGTTTATTGAGATAAAATTGACATACAATAAACTTCACATATTGAAGTGTAAAAAAAAAGAGAGAACGGCAAGTACTTAGACAACATAGACAAATATGTTGAAATACTGAAATGCTTCAGTGCTGGTTGTTAAAGAGCCACATCCACAGCCTTCTCTTTCCCCTTATAGTGGATTGAATGGTGCCTCTTCCAAAAGATATGCTAACCCCCAGGACCTATGACCTTATTGGGGAAAGGGGTACTTGTGTTACCACCGCAGGGATCCTTGCCCCTCTCAGGACAGACATCAAGAGAGTGGGCAAAACAGTTTTGTAAAGGGAAAGGTTTATTAAAGCGAAAACTTGTTGCACCAAGGGAGCGCACTCTGAAAGAGAATGGATATGGTTCCCTGAGCCTTACAGGAGCAGCGGTTTTATGGACAGTTGGGGTTAGGAGTCACAACCCCTTCCCCTTTCCCCTTTCTCTCCCCACAGTATGTTCAGGCAAGTCCTACACTGCACCTGTGCAGTGTACCTTCATGCTACTTCTGAAGATAAACACCAGAAGTACAATAAAAATACAGATGGTCTAAAAAGTAATTAGGAGACAAGGCCAAACAGAAAGGGAACCTATCTTTTCATCTTGTTCTGTACTATTTGAAATGTTGTTTTCCATGTGCATAAATTATTTTTCAAATCCCTAATAATAAAGAAAACACCAGGTAATTCTAATAGATACTTTTGAGAATGCCTGCACTAAGAACAGATAGAAGATTTCACAAGAGAGTCAGCCCAAGGCAAAGTTAGGAAAGGTAGTTCTGGGAGTTTCCAATATAGATGAAACTGAGGGTCAAGGAAGAAAAGCCAAGTATCCAAGGAACCAGAGGTTACGTGTTTCTACATGTCATCACATTTGAAGGCTTTTTCACTCCTGAGATGGCCATATTTCAGCCGGATCTGTGGTCTGGTTGGAGGAACATCCATGAGTAGAGACACTGCTTTGCATATATCATGCCCAACTCCTGAGATGTGATGAGGAATGATTATCACATATCTAAAATCACACTAATATTTTATAGGAAAAGAAAGTCACACCAAAAAGGAGACTCTGACTCCATGACGCCTTATTGACAGCCACCACTACCACCAGTAAGATCTGCCAAGAGTTTTGGTTGCAAAACATTGATTTTAGGACAACAATAAAGTTTACAAATGGCAAAAATATGAGCTTGTTTACTCCTGGAAGATTTTATTCATGCAAACTATCAGTCAAAGACCGAGGCTGTGATATAAGCTGCAAAGACTTGTATGAGCCAGAAAGACCCCAAGGAGAGAAACTGAATAGCAAGGATTTTGCAAAATCTCAGGATTTCTTAATCCTTAGATTAAAAACCCAGGCTCCATAGCTGGAGCAAAGGTGATGAAGCTGTCAGGAACTTTGTGATCAGGCAGAATTAGAGGGAGCAATGTTTGTTTTAAGAGATCTTTTATAGTTGGCTGTGTTGTTTGCATCAACAGAAACTTCCAGGCTGTGGGATACCTGCAGCTTAAACCCACATCTAACAAGATGATCCAACCTGCTGAATCGTACGCTGCAAGAAGGTCCTTGAATTCTGTTGCCTGAACTGAAGTTGTTGCTGGTCAGTAGTTCCTGCCAGGCAGCTTGTCCATTGCTGTTTTTTAGTCTTTTATGCATCTGTCATGCAGGGCAGCCTGCGGGGTCTCTGGTCCCATTCCCCATATAAGAACACAGGACATGGTGAGGCCAAAAAGGAACACCCACGGAGCCATAGGTAGGGGAGTCACACCACTATACTCTTGCTGGTGGCTGGGTTGGACACACAGAAAGCAGGAGCCACAGAATCCGCAATCCACACTCGGCTGTTGCCTCTTGCTAGCCCAGCCACCATCTTCTTGCTAGCCCCCATTTTTTGCTGCTAGCGTAGCCACGACAGTTATATTAGTAGTCAATGGCTCACTGGTTACAGCTGACAGCCAACTAGCCACAGCTGATGGCCATCCAATCACAGTTGATGGCCATTTACTACCTGAACCAGCACCTTTCCATGTGAGGCCAAGAGCCTGGAAACTGCACTCTTGGCTCTGTCCCCAAACTCCACCCCTACAGGGTCTCGCCTCACAATCTACGCAACAAGTGTCTTCCGCGAGGGGCCCTGTGTGAGAAGCCTGGAAGTGAATGCAATATCCTGGACACCGCCAGGCACTCTGGACACAGCCAGGGTTTCTCAGGGCACCACCAGTCCTTCTGGGCACAGCCAGGCTTCCTGGACTCAGCCAGGGTTCTCAGGGCACTGCCACTCTCTCTGGGCACAGCCAGACTTCCTGGACTCAGCCAGGGCTTCTCAGGGCAATGCCACCCTCTCTGGGCCTCTCAGGGTACCATGCTGGAACAACAGCAGCTCACAGTCAAGGTGCTTCCATATTCTCGATGGTGGCCGGTCAAGACACAAAAGCAAACATCCGACAATTCCACTACATGGTGGTATGTTCCCAAGCAAACTGTCAAGTGGTCCATTAAATTAGGGGTAGAAGGCAATTCCCCATAGTCCATAGTCATTTGCCAGGGCTGTCCTGGGGGTGAGGGACGACCTTGACCTCACCCTCATCTCCCACAGAGGACTCAGCAAGCGTTTCCTCCTGGGACTACAAGTCCTGCATCCGGGTTGCCTCAGCAAGCCCTTCCCAGCCCACAGGGCTGCAATGTCCTTTGCTTTCTCTGGCCTATGCTGGTTGGGGAACCATCCACGTCTTTCCACCCCTCCATGGGGGTCCAGCTCTCTGGCAGCTGCTCCTCCTGGCCTTCTAGAGACTGAGTGTTCATACGCACTAACTGCTTTACCACCCTTCGGAGAACTTTGGCTGGTACCGTACCCTGCTCGCTGTGCCATTTGTCACGCGGGAGACCCTGCGGGGTCTCTGGTCCCGTTCCCCACATAAGAACGCAGGACATGGTGAGGCCAAAAAGGAACACCCACGGAGCCACAGGTAGGGGAGTCACACCACTATATTCTTGCTGGTGGCTGGGTTGGACACACAGAAAGCAGGAGCCACAGAATCCGCAATCCACACTCGGCTGTTGCCGCTTGCTAGCCCAGCCACCATCTTCTTGCTAGCCCCCATTTTTTGCTGCTAGCGTAGCTACAGCAGTTATATTAGGGGTCAATGGCTCACCGGTTACAGCTGACGGCCAACTAGCCACAGCTGATGGCCATCCAATCACAGTCAGCCTTTCTATGTGAGGCCGAGAGCCTGGAAACTGCTCTCTTGGCTCTGTCCCCACAGCATCTTCTCTATTGGTCTGCACTCAATACAAGGGCTACAGTTCTCCTCCACTTCTCAGTCTTCGCCTGGTTCCTACCTGGTTACCAACATATCTCTAACTGTGGCTATTCACAGAGAATCTGAATGTACTTAGATGAGTGAAACAGAACTGTTTTCCTTCTCCCTTAATATAATCTGCTTAGAACTCCCCTAAAATACAGATTCTAACTATAGGTTCTCACATAATGTCATGCAGGAAAATAAAAAATAGTAATGATGCAGTTAATTCTTCCAGTAGGAGCCATTGCAACATTCTATAGGCAGATATTAAAAAGGTTGTCATGGACCCATAAACTGAAGTGCTTCCCTAAGACTCAAATGATAATGGGATTTTTGTTTTTCCCCACCACCCTCTACTCTCTCTTTCTTCCCTTCCTCCTAGTAGGAACCCCAAATGTCTAGCTATGTAATATTAGGTATCCCTGCCCCCTCCCCTGCTGGGACTGATTGGGCTTAATCACCTGTCCTCTTTTGATTGGTTCAGAAGTGAGCATATGACACAATTGGTCTAAGCTGAAGAAAGCTCTGATGGGGGAGAGGAAGCTAATGCTTTCTCCTGGTAGATGAGAATTAAGACCCATCTAACTCCAGTTGTTGCTGCCATCATTCTGCAACAAAGAGACGATACCAGCCTTAAAAGAAGCTGACACAGTGCCAGGTCAAGCAAAGAGAAGAAAACAGGCTAGATGACGCTGGTGACATGTTGAGTTAGTTTATCTGGATTAATTCTCACATAAAGCTCCCTACCTCTGGATTTGTCTGCCAATAGATTCCTTTTAAGTGTTTAAGCCAGTTTGAGTTAGGTTTCTCTTATATACAACTTAAAGCCAACTGAGAGAGTGACCAACACAAAAGTCAGTTTCATCCTATAGATGTCTAGCTACTTTCCATGGAAATTCCTAGATCCATTACTAATAGTAAGACTAAAATATTGGGGTAACCCCTAAATGACCCTGTTACTAGAAACCTTAAAACTTAAAACACTTCCAGGAATGTATGCATAGAATTTTAGGTTGGGATTTGAACTTTAGATGATTCTGCAATCTCCAAGATTCCTTGATATTTACTGAATAACGCCCCAACCATCTGGAGGGAAGGAGTCACCCCAGGAATACCCTAGCTTCTCTAAGATCATTGGGCCTAAGGATGAAATTTGGCCCCTGCTAAGGAAAAGTCTTCATCACTCCAGGGTTTCACCAGAATTAGGACAACTTCCTATGCTACCACTCGCCTGCCTGCATTTGCCCTTCTGCTTCCCAGAGGCATTGAGTGAGCATTTACAAATCAGCTGGATAAAATAATTCATGATACAGAGTTCCTTAGTTTTACCATGAAGGCTTCTGTGAGAAGAAGAACCACAGAGAGACGTAAGAAAACATTCTTAAACGGTCAATCTATGAACTCAAGATATTTTTAAATCTTTTAAAAGGATGGTTGACTTTAATAAGATGGACATGGCTTTAATAATAAATTTATTTATTTATACGTTACCTCCAAAAACGATTTGAGGTGGCTTTAAAAATACATACAAGGAGGATAAATAGGATTAAGTAAATAGATGACATCAATCAATATACAAGTAAACATAGGAAAAATAAAATGTTATGGTAAGGTTAGTATGTGAAATGGTTTTGTAATATCCTATGCAGTTGCTATAGGTGGACAACAAATTTGTCTTTGACCCCTCAAATTAGCCAAAGCAAAGAAGGAAATATACCTCTAATAGATTCACAAAGTCCAACAGAATCTTTAAAAAAGAAAAAAAAAAAAGAATTCAAAGCTCCAGGTATAAAACAAATAAGTCAGGGGGATGTAATGTCCAACATAGGGAATATAGTCAATAACGTTGTGATAGCGTGGTACAGTGTTAGATGGTTGCTAGATTTACCATGGTGATCACTTCTTTAGGTATGTAGGTGTTGAATAATTATGGCGTGCAGCTGAAACTAATACAATATTTTACGTTAGTTATATTTTAATAAAAATCTTAAAAAAGCAAAGAAAAAGAAAAACAGGTAACAAGCAAAAATAGTTGCATAGGAAAGAATAGATTTCCTGAGAAAACTTTCCCCTGCAGTAATTTATGGAAGGGACACTGTGCTACAGAGAGCCTCTAGGAACAATTTTTGGAAAGCATGTCAGCATAGCTGATGGTATAACCTCACAGTACTGTTCAGCAAATGCAGGTCTATGGGACGAACTAGTTGGGGCACATAACTCTTTAATTATCTGCCTTGGTCCAATCAGGAAATTTAAAATGTCTAAATTTCGAGACCTCAAGTTGTAAGGATGCTACCCGTGGGCATCTTGTATCCATGTGGAGGACCCACCTATGAGGAAAGCAGACCTGAGAGATGGAGAAAAAACACGGATGGATTCGATTGTCTGAATACCTGGACTATTCAGTTTTGTCAGCCAATAAATTCCCTTTATGCTAAACAGTTGCAGTTGGGATTTCTCCATTCTACTATATTCCCATACTCCTGAGGGATGATGCACCTTCTCATCAAAAACAACGGCTAAATTCAGGAGGAAGGTGATATAGGGCAGCACATACTCTTCCTAGAGGTAAGAGAAGGTAGGGGCATGTTAATTCTAATACCTACCACTCCTCCCATGTACTATACAAGTAGCAAAAGGGCAACCAGATTTGTATTTACAGATCCCTTCACATCTTGCTGTTTTGTGAAACCAGTTGCTTCAGTTTATCTAATATTAACTTGGGAGTCAGTGAAATGATGCTATATGAATTGATCCTATATATGAACTGAATATACATCACTTGAGTAACCATGTGTCGGGAAACGATCGCAGACGAGGATGAGATAGTTTCCTTGTCTAAAAGCGCCACTTTTGCAACTGCTTTGCCCCCTGCGGCAGGCCTGACGTATTCCAGATAATCTATATTTATCAATAGAGTACTAACATTGTAAAAATAAGGCAATTATACTCCAGTGACAGATCTAAATATTATGTCACTATATGAAGCAAATGGCATTGTTAGTCATTTCTTCAGATACGATTTGCTTTATAAAAGCCGCATTTCAAGGCATTGGAACTCAGCAGGGATTCTTTGTCAATAATCTGCCATTCCTCGCTAAATTAAGTAATCATCTGGCTACTATATTTAGAAAGCGGGTGCAGGTGACAGAATGTATATAGAACTCTAAATGGTGTGTTTATCTTCAGGGGACACCATTACATAGGCGCAGAGGAGAATCTGCTTTTAAGAGAAGATGGGCTTTCTATTAGACTCACAGAACCCAAAGAACACTAAGAAGAAGTGACTTAGGCCACCCAGAAGGCCCAGGTCTGATCAGGTTGCCTGTGAAAACAAGAAAGAATATCTGGCAGGTTTTCTTAAAGAGAATTCTGTAGTTTTCGATTTTTTTCTCCTCCCTACCTCTGCCCTAAGCTAAAGTTTGTAAAGAACCCCACTCAGACGGCTTCAGAATCCCTCCTTCTGCAGAAGGCACTCTATTAGGGATCCTGTCGTTTTAAACTATTATGGTGACTTTGGAAACAGTGACAGCCCCTGGGGATTGTATGTCCTAGGAATAATAGTCACTGTACATGTATAATTCCATGAAGTAAAGAAATGAAGTCACGTAGATAAATGTGTATGTGTGTGTGTGCAGTGCCTATTGTGTGTAGGATATGCTTACAAGGTATATATTTTTATCCCTCATTTATAAATAAGGAAATCAATGCTCAGAGACATTAGAAATTTGCCAAATATCTCACAAAGTAAGAGACACGGCTGGGGCTGGCTATTGCTGAGGCCTCTTCTGTTACTACCGTACTGCACTATGGCTGCCTCCAAAATTACTTAACCTTCTCTTGTATTTACACTACTACATTAATGCATGTCCTCCTCCCCCTGCATCTCCAAACTCCTCTCACCTTTCTTCTATTCCTGCCCCTGGAAATGAGATGAAATACTGCTTTCAGGCGATGTCCTGAGTTCTCTGAAAACAAAACAAAACAAAAAAATAGAATTCCGTGAAAATGACAAGAAAAATGGCAGATGACATGAGATCTCTAGTATACCCACGGCCTGACTCCCAGTGGGGCCGGCCCTGATTTGCTGAGCCCTGATGCTCCTGAAGATGCGTTTATTTCATGCCTGTGCTCTAGCCCACTGCTGTTGGAGAAAACATCACAGGACCTTGGTATTTATAAGAACTCCTTGAAGGAAGAAGCACAGGGAGTGTGAGGCAGCCATGGGTAGGGCTGAACGTGACCGCACATCAAGTTGACCCATCAAATTTTCAGGCTTTCTTTTCTGCCTGGGATCTAGGGGGAGAGAGAGTTTCTCCCGCTTGGAGTTCACTGAGTTTCTTTTACCTGAGTTCATAATTTTAATCAAATTTTGCATTTTTTTAATTCAAATAAATTGTTGTTCCCTTTCTCGCCTCTTCTTCTGGGACTCTAATTACTTAATATTATCCCACAAGTCACTGCTGCTTTGTTTGTTTTTCAGTGGTTTTTCTCTATATATTTCATTTTGTATAGATTCTATTCCTATGTCCTCAAGTTCACTGATCATTTCTACTTTACAGCCTAATCTGTTAATTCCATACACTAAATTTTTCTTTTCAGATATTGTATTTTTAATCTCCAGAAGTTTCATTTAGTTCTTTTTATCTTTTCTTTTTCTCTTCATTATGTTCATGCTTTAACTACTTGAACATATATATAATAGCTGTTTCAACATTTTTTCCTGCTAATTCTATCTATAAAACTAGAATCTATTGACTGATTTTTCTCCTGGTTATGAGTTACATTTCCTGCTTTGTGGCATGTCTGATGATTTTTAAAATTGGATTATAGACATTGTGAACTTTATGTAGTTGACGTCTGGATTTTTGTTTGTTTTCCTTTAAAGAGCATCAGGCTTTTTTTTTTTTTTTTTTTGGCAAGCAATTGCTTGCTTTTCAGCTTGATCCCTTCTAGACTGGTTTCTTAGTTTTTCTATCACACATCTTGGGTAGTTTTCTCCCAGGTGTTGTTCGGTCTTACTATTAAGGTGCGACAACCTGTGGTCTCCACTAAATGCCCTGGAGGACAACTGAGAGCTCCCGACTCTGGCTGCTTGGAGTTTAAACATCTCCCTGCCCTTGTGAATTTACAAGGTTGTTGTAAATTCACAACAATACTGTAAATACTCCCTGGTTATATTTTTCCCCTGCTTCATGGAATTTTTACCTCATGCATACATAACCCAATAAGCAGCAAAGATCCAAGGGGTCCTCCATGAAGATTGATGTAGCTGTGTTTCTGGATAATGCCCTTTGCTTCAGAATGATGACCTGCGATGTCCACGCTCCTCAGCCTCCCTGATCTCCTTGTCCTCAATTCAACAAGCCCATGTGCTCTGCAGGGGGTTCTCTTTCCTGCACTGTAGTCTGGAAATTGCCTCCAAGTGGAAACCAGAGTGATCGTGGGCTCATCATGTCTGATTCTCATCTTTCAGAAATCATAGCCCTGAGCTGCCTCTGTCCAACGCCGTTTTCTGCTCACACAGTTACATGTGATTTGAGACCACATATCTGACATGTGGGACTCATGTGAAAACCATCCTTTGGTTTGGAACTGTGGCTGCTTTAAACAGAACCTGTTATTTGTGGTTTTGCCTCCCTGCATTGGGGACTATCCTGCCTTTGTTCCGTGTTTATCATCTCATTTCTAGTTACTACTCATTATACTGCCTTCTTTTTACTTTTTCTTTTACCACTTTCCAAAATGCAGTGTTTAATAGCTAAACTACCTAGCATGAATATGTACCTCAGTAGGTGGGTACAGCAAGCCTGCCCACCTGATACCCACGGCCCAGCTGGATGGTGACCATTTATGCCTCTGCTTTCACACCATCTTCGCGTGTGTCCTCAAGCAAAGATGTGATGCCCCAGGATTTGCTTCTATCATTCACAGACCTAACGGATGACCTGCCTTCTCTGTCAACAGCAATGACGTACGTTGTGTGTGTGGTGATGAAGCTGCTGCAGAAGCCGATTCCAGAAATCAGTACAAATCTTACAGGTCAAAGTGTTCTAACCCAGTGTTCTCTCTCTTTTGAGGAGATGATTCAGTGTTTTAGAGAAAATATTGACTATTTATAGGGTTTTTCAGGATAATTGATGTCAGCGCTGCTCACACTGCTTAAGACTTACATGGGATGCTTGTTAGTCATACAATTTCTGGGATCCCATTCTTAGAGACTCTAACAGGCCTTGTGTGTGGCCCAGGAACCTGCATTTTAACAAACACTTCCAGGATACAGATGGTGCCTGGATTGCACTTTGAGACACACTGATCTGTACAACATCAGACGTTGATACGTCAGTGCACCATTGAGCTAGACCTGTACATTTTATTTTTCAAAGTGAAGTCTGCATTTTACAAATAGGCAAACAAGATATTGCACTCTGATTTTTATCAACAGATACCAATAGTTGAATTAAGCGTCGCTTCAACTTTACTCGCTGACACTCTGTCTCGCTCAACTTCAAAATACTATTATCCTAAAGAGGATCACCAGCACTTTTCTGTGATGATTTGACCTTGACAAAATGCTACACAGCACAGATAGCGTGCCCTAGAATAAGATGACCTGTTCTAGCTCAGTCCGGAGACACCCGAGCAGAGAAAGAAATGGATTTGTTTTCCTATCTAAACCAAATCTGGAACTGTGTCCCATTTTATTTATAGCTAAAACATAACCACTGAAGCTTCATCAAATTTGTCAAATATTAGCCAAAGATACACTTGACCTAGAGTGAAGTATCAGGAATTTTTAAACATTTAACTCCTAGTGTGTATTAGTATGAAACCAAGTTGAGCAGAACCCATTAATGTCACAGTGATCGGTTACCAATGGAAATAAATAATTCATGATGAAGAGAATTAGTCTAATTAGCAGGCAGTTTGAGTCCTTTGATAAAACCCAGCTCTAATTCCGTGAAGGGCAGGAAGTGCTGTCATCAGTCAGCCCTGAAAAGATTAGCATCTATTATGAATGAGGTTCGACACCCTAGCGAAGTCATGTGTGTACTGGAGACAAACTTAATATGTTCCAGAATGGGACACAGTTTGTCTCACCAACACATCACGATTCCTACCAGGCTATTGTATGTAATAACAAGCAAAGATCAGTACTCCACGCTGTCATTCGCTCCACTGTCCGTCATTCTGACAACTGTGCAAATACATTCTCCATGCAAAGTAGGGAGTGTGCCCTGAATACTTGTAAAATTGCACAAGATGTCAAAGAAAATATGTGTTACTTTCTCACTCACCAAAACAAACACACAGAACCAAATGTCAGCCCTGAAACTGATGGTTTCAAAGATGGTGGGCAATATAGGATGTCAGGCTTGGTGTATACACATTTCATTTTAAAAACTGTTGTCAGCTCTCCTGGGAAATTTGCTTCCCTACTTATCTCTCTGTAGATATTGAAGTTACAAGATCAATCACAGGCTTCCAGCTTCTGCAAGTGCAGATAAATGGAGATGAGGGTCCTAAAAAAAGTAGCTGCTAGAATTCCAAACTAATACATGAGGGAAATTAAGGAGGGCAGGGGGTAAAGCGTTGCTTTGTTTTTTATTACAGTGCACAAATGGCTTGGATCATTGGAATGGTTCAGTTCTAGGAAGATTTATAGTTTCTGAATCATATGTGGCCTGATGTATCTAAAAGATGTTGAGTGTTCCACACTGCAAGCCCCACATTATTTTGCAGCCCACAAGCTGACGCGGCATCAGCTGTGTTTCCATTTTTACTTATGAGCCTTTTGAAATTATATGTTTCCATTTTGTAATTTGATGTAATAATGAAGAAACTCCAAATTTGTAACTTATTGTATTGCTTGTTTTTATTGTATAAAATTAATTGCTTCATTTATTTATGTCATTAAGAAGGGGGGTGCCATTTTGCACATTTTATCATTTGCTGTAATAATTACCATGCCAATAACACCACAGATGCCTTTGAAACAGGAAGGATCAAGCCCAAAAGTCTGAACAGCATATAACATGGCAGCACTTGTCGAAGGGGCTGCTTCCCCAAATTGTGGGGAGAAATATAACATTATATGAGTATTCATAATTCTGATGAACATATACTGACTTGTGGAGATGACCACATTTAGTCAATATAAGAAGTGGCTTTTATAAAGGCAAAATAATATAGTTCTCGAAAATTGTAATCCAGCTGTCCAAACACAGTTGAAATAAGCCTTGATACTGTGGGCTTACATGGGCTGCACAAACTTGGTACTGACAACTTAAATTTGAAAAGATACCTTGGTAAATATTTGGTACAGTTTCTTTAAATCTGTTATTAATGGGGATTAAATATTGACCGTCTCTTTCTTTCCAACATATCTATAAATTACCTAAAAGCCAAAACATATCTAAAAGCTGCATCAAAATCTCATAGCTTTGTGTTTTATGTATTCAGTGTCAGATCAGTTTTACAGGGCAGTATGGAAAAGCCCTTATGTTCCCAGTTACAATGTATGGGTGGGAAAGTTGGACAGTGACGAAGGCTGATAGGAAAAAAATAGATTCATTGGAAATACAGTGTTGGAGGAGAGAGCCCTATGTATACCCTGGGCCACCAGAAAAATGAACAGGTGAGCCCTAGAGCAAATCAAGCCTGAAACGCCACTGGAGGCCAACATGACAAAACTGAAGCTGTCCTACTTGGGGCACATTGTGAGAAGGCAGGGTTGTTTGGAAAAGACAGTGCTGGGAAAGATAGAAGGCAGCAGGACAAGAGGAACACCAAACGTGAGATGGATTGGCTCCATAAAAGAAGCCACAGGCATGTCTAGAGGAGCTGAGCAGGGCTGGGGAGGACTGCACATTAGGGACGTCACTCTTTCCAGGGTTGCCAGGAGCCAGAGCTGACTCAACAGCACTTAACACATGGAAACACTTTACAAATCTGCAAAATCTTAGAAGTTGGTGTATGCCTCCTATTATGAGACCACTCTTTTGCCCTTTGCCTAGAATGGAAAGACAATGACTGGAGGTCTAGGACCCATCTGACAGCCACAGGGACACCAGCCACACACACAAAAGATGGCTGAGTGGAAACACAGGTGGAGAGAGAGGCAATCATGACATTAGCCCTGAACTGATTTATCTCTAGATTCGATGTCAGAAATGAGAAAAATAAAAACCCTCTTTTGTTTAAGCTGCTCTGTGGTAGGGCTTTCTTTTATTCGCAGCTGAACCTACATCCTAAGTGATGGATCCACACCCACTCAACAAGTTACAGGGAAGCTGGGTTCCATTGACTTCCAGAGCAGGGCTTCTCAAACTTTAATGTGCATGTAAATCCCCAGGGAATGTGGTTAAAATGCAGCTTCTGATTGTAAGGCTTCAGAAGGTTTGGGATGGGGCTTAACAGCCCTCATTTCTAAGCTCCAAAGTGAGGCTGATTCTGCTGGTTTATGCATCACCCTTTAAGGAGTAATGTTCTAGAGGACATATAAATTGAAGGCAAATTTCATCCATATGTGATTTTTTAATTGTTTTTATCAGATTCTCAAAGGGGTCTGTCAAACAAAAATATTTAAAACAGATATTGTATGGGATTAATAGACAACAAGAGGCCAAGATGACCGTTGCAGTCAATTCCCCATCTACAAGGGTCTTTGGGGAAAAGAACATGTAAATAATGAACTGGCTATTCTCTATTTGCCTTCAGTCCCTACCCAGCCCCATTCCTCACCCTTCTTTGCCCTTCTCTGGGCTCTGGGAGGAGCACCCTATGAATGCCATCAGCTGGACTGTCTCATCAGCTGGCTTTGGTTGGGTTTGGCCACTGCAGGCACCAGCAGGGGTCAAAGGCCTGGAGAAGAGAGAGGTGGGGTTGTCCTCTCCCACTCCCATCCTGGGAATCATATCTCTGGGTTGTGTCTCTGGCAGTAACCGTGTCTCTCCACAACTACAGACTCTGCCCTCACTGGACTCTGGCAATCTTCTCTTGCCTCTTCAACTCAAGGTTTAGCTCCCACTGTGGCTAGTCTCTGAGTGCCTTAATACCTCTTGCCTATTCATACCTCTGAGGTAGTCTCTTCATATAAGTCTCTTCACCTGAACCTCCTGGGATGGATTCCAGGGATGGACCCTGAATGATGTACACAGAAAGTACCCTCTGGGTTACCAGGCCAGTGGCCACCTACTAGAACCCCAAACTGTTTGCCACTATCACACCTCTCTGTTCTCAATGCCCACCTTCTCCAGTTTGCTGGGATCCCCAGGGGGATGAGGTGGGAAGTGAGCAGCAGTGCCCTCCTGCCACCGCTCAGGACTCTGCCAGTTCTACTTTCTCCCTCTACAACAAGCCTATCACCTAAAAGACTAAAAGAACAAACGAAAAACAGACTCCTTAGCAGAGAATCAAGTTCCATTTCCCATCTCATGTTCAACTTCTCTCCCATTCGTGTTCTGCCTGGATTCACGCTGACCCATCTGATGCTCCCTGAATGCTTCTTGCTATTTTAAGCCTCTAAACCTTTCCACTTGATGTTCCTTCTTCCCGGAAGGGAGCTCTCACTCCTTAGTTACCCAGAAAATTCCTACTTGTACTCTAAATTCTGCCAAATGTTACTCCCAGGGAAGGTTGTTTCAGTCATTCTGTCCATTCTCTGTGCTTTCAGAACATTCTGTACATGCTTCCTTCTGCCCGTCACCCAGGATACTGTAATTTGTTTGTTTATGGGTCTGTCTGCTGCATTTCACTGAGCACACCGAGGACACAGATGACAGCTTATTCAGCTCCATCTTCCAAGTTTCTAACACATGTCAGTGCCCTTTTACATATGGGAGGATGGAAAGGAGTAAAGTGACATGGAGAACCCTTGGGGGGATTTACATCTGTTTTCTCAGTCTATCTTCTCCTATGGATACAAGAGTAGCAGCGCCCACTTTTATCTTCCAAGAGTCTTTATGTTTATGTTAAATTTTGTATGTGCCTTGGGCCTTGGAAAGATAGGAAGGGTGGAGACTAAATCCCCAAATAGTCATCTAAGCAGGACTGACTCTTAGAGCAAGATGCTGGTCAGTGATGAGAGATACAACATGAGGTATGATTAAATACTCAGACATGACCCATGTATATCATTCCCTGGAAATTCATCAGATGACCTATATTTTTTTTGTTGTTTCTACAATAATTGTGCTGTTTTTTGTTTTTACCTTGGCATAGTATTTATTCTCCTTGAGTCTCCAGACTTATAAAACATAAGCTGATGAAAAGAGGGGGAAAAAATATGAGAATTGGAAATTCACTTAGTATTCATAACGGTGGCCTAAAAGCTAGCCAGAGAGAATGAAGTAGCTTCCATAACTGTCCTCTTCTCTCCCTCCCTGCCAATAACCCAGCATCTTTATCCTCACTTTACATACGTCCATGCTTGACCTATATGTGCTGTGTCTTTATGAGCAAAACATAAAAACTCTCATCGTCACCTGCCTCATTCTGTATCTCTGTTTTCTCACACACACACACACACCCCGCCCACTTCTCCCCTGCAAATACTCCAGCAACGAAAACAAAGTGTTGCTGCAGCTAAGGACATAGCCAGTAACTTTCAGAGCTAAATCTGCATTATTTATAGGGAAAGCTTTTGTTCATCTTTACGAAGTGTACGTAAGGGCCCCTAGTGATTCAGACCCCACTGGTTATTAATCACGTTGTTTTGTAGCATTCTTCCTGCTGTGCACGGCACTGTAAGTGACATCTGTCTCAAAGCTGTCAATATCTTCTTCAGAACCTCTGTGTTAATCTTGCCACCTTCACTTGCTTGTGGGCAAGTGCCAGATGCCCCAAATTGCCCCTCCCCAGAAAGTCTCTTACGAGGACTGTTAGCTTTTGTATGGCCAACAAACCATACTCAAACTTTAGAGTTATAATTCAAGAATGATGTCTATCGGTCTTGCAACATGCTTGTTGCTTAAGCATGATCTTGGAGGAACACTGATTTCCATTTTTTTCCTCCTGAGAGCAATTCAAAGAAGGGGTAGCAGTTGCCTTCCAGTTCTCAACCAACCTCATTGCCTACCTGTCCATTTCTGAGCGCATCTTGTCCTGTCCCCTGGGAACTTTTCACTCTTAGCATTTAGAAATCATCTTACTTTTATGTTAACATTGTGCTAGAAGAGCAGGGTTTTTCCATCATTCTAAATATAGAAAGGAATGAATTCCGCCAAGGAATTTATTTGGACTCAAAATGAAAGAAAGGCCTGTCACCCAGATTTGGTGACAATAGCTCCTAGTTAGAAGCTATTGAAAGATAGGAATGTGGAGGAGGATGTGCTTTTCTTCTCTCTCTGGTGGTTTCTCATATGGTCTCATTATTTTGAAGTGTACTGGGTGTGGCAGCAGCTGCCCTCTGTCCTCCAATATCACTCTTCCTCTTCTCTCTCAACATAATAGAACCTCTCATTTTTGATGGGCTTGTGGCCACCTAGAGAAAAAAGATCACATTTCTCATCCTCTCTTGCAGGTACAGATGGTCATGTGAGTAAGTTTGGGCCAATAAGATGTGAGTGGAATTGGTGAATGCAATTTATAGCCTATATGCCCTTAAAAAGAAGGAGCATGTCCTTCCCTCTCTCTTCCCATTGGTGAGATGTGGAAGTAGGCCATCGTGGGCATGCTGGTGAAGGCAATACACTATGAAAGTAAGATAGAAAGCGCCTGGCTCCTGAGTTATTTCTTATATTCTTCAGATGTCACAATGCTTGCGATCCCTCATTAAAGATCCAAGTTACTACTTGCCAGCTTAGCAACAATAACCCTCTTTCCTCGCAGCCCCTTCTGCTAACTTCCTTACTACTAATGGAAAATAAGACGTTACATCATAATTTATCAGTTCCTTCCTAATATTTTACCTCTTGAGAACCTTACAGGAGGATGAAAGTCATTAGTCCCCTTTTACAGATGAGGACACTAAGACAAAGTGACTTACTCTCAGTGTTGGGAATTACTATGCATGGGAAGGTACAGAAAAGACCCAAGAATCAAGACTCTCCAGATTCAAAGATCCCCAAAAGTGAGGGGCCCCAGAAATGTCTCTCCACAGTGGCATGTGTCCTACTGGGCGTTCAGTTGGCAGGATATTTCTGGTAGCTGTGACTGGCTGCTGCTTCATGGACCACTGCTGAGGTTCCTAGAGATTGTCCACAGAGGCCTCCAGCACTTGAATCTGGCAAGTATTCAATGCCATTACCCTGGCCTTCCTGCATTAGCACTGCTCTGCATCATCCCTGTGGGGCAGGGAGCTGGCTCCATTCCAGAGGCCACCATTGTCGTCCCGATAAGCAGCTGGCAGCTCTAGGATTGCTCTGTTGCTGTGTGGAATGTTTACTATCCCTTGCAGAGCTTAACTGCAATCACTCTGCCTGTTCCCCATGCCAGATACCCTTGGATGCGTTCCCTGAACAAGGTGTCAGTGAGTACTTGGCCCAAGATCTACTTCCTTCAACAACCTGATAGTCAAACAAGCAGAAAGCTGAACACCCTCATGGGCCGAGAGGTGCTAGTGCTTAGTACATCTGCAGAGTTAAACAATGAGAAACAGCAAAGGACAGAAGCTTTTCTGTCCTTGAGGGAAATTTTGTTGTTTGACTTTGGAACCTCCCATGTCACTTTTCTGCTCTCTGGCCTCTTGTCTAATCCTTTCCTTCTCCATCATGTGGTCAACTGGCTTTTGATACTCCTGAGGTGCAGAAAAGTCTGACAAAACATAGGACTTTGCACAAAGTTGGTGCACAAAAAACTAATGCTACTTGTAATAGCACAAACTAATTCTGATTCAAGTATTAGTAAATGCATGTTAGCCCCAGAGAGCATTTGTAATATTTTTAAAGTATTGAAACCCAAGAGTCATAACCATAACAAAAATCTGGGGCAGGTGGTAACTAAATGGGGGAAGTATGTTGGCTTAGCTGCAGAAGGAATGTAGGAAAGCAGTACAGTGTGAGTTAGCTGTTCAAATGCAGATTCTGACTCAGTGGATCCCTGGGTGGCCTGGCGGATTCCTGACAGACTTGCCAGCGACGCCAAAGCTGCATGCAGGTCCACGGATCCTGCTTTCAGCAGCAAGGACCAGAGCCCTTTCCTGACCTACCGCACTGGCAATAACCTGTTTTTTGATCCACTTCTGCTCGTGACAACAGCAGAAACACAGCTATAACTCTGACTAATCTCTAAGCTCAGATAAATTGTCACATTTTATACCTCCTCAGGAAGCTAAAGTAAACTAAAAAAAAATATGTAGTTATTTTGGGGGATAGAGGAAGTCTTCTTAGTAGATTAGAATCTCCAGTGGGTCTAAGACTCAACTACCTATTTGAGATGCTCCAAATTACTGAGTGTCTGGCGTGGAAGAAACAGCCTCCTCTCCGGGTAGTTCTGTGTTACAGAGTCTGAGGTGACTGTTAAGATTAGAAACCCTGTGTTGTAGATGCCCAGGAAGCAGACTCTGAGATGCCAGCAGGATGTTCTCGGCATCAACACCTACGGATGGGAGGAAGCAGAACTGGGCAGCAGATGTTGAATTGTGATGCTTGGCAGAAAGAAGTCCTTAGTCACTAGGAGCCCCGAAGCTAGGATGGTGCTTCAGGGTTGTCCCAAGTGGAACCAGGGAGCCAGGTCTTTCTACACTTGTGTTGATCAGCCATTGGATGCAGGCTGACCTTGGATAAAGCATAACCTTGAGCCAAGGCAGTTTTCTTCTGCAGAGAGTTGATAGTTGAAGCTCTCCAGAAGCTGGTGAAATAAGGATTTTATTCCTGAAGGGGGATCTGGGTGATGCATCACTCTGTTGCCCACAAGCTGCCCTCTGGAAGCTCCTAAGAAAGGCTTCACCTTGTCTTCAGAGCTGGAAGCCTGTAGCTGATACTATAAAGTGCCCTCTGAACAGCAAATGACCACCCCTCTTTTTTTTTTTTCTTCTTCCAAAACCTCAATTTTACTTACCCTCCATCAAGCAGCCATGTCCTTTACTGGGAACAGACTCTAGTCTACATTTCATGGTGGTCTCCTTCTCCTTACTTGCTTGGTACATGCTAATTGCTTGGTACATGGACACCATTCTGGGCAGTGAGATATGAGGGAAATCTGATGTGGGCTTCTGACAAATCTCTCCTCACACTTAAGAATGTGAGAGACTGTCCCTTCTTCTCTCTCTTTCTCAGGTCAATGTTATGTCTACGTGTGATGGCTGGAACTGCATCAGCCATCTTGCAACCATGAAGGTAAAGACCTAAAGACAAAATCCAGAAGGCAGACCTAAAGATAGAAAGAACCTGGATCTTTGATGGTCTCACTGACCCACTGCATTATTCCACCCTAGAACGGCCTCTTCTGGACATCCCGTGTGAGCTAATAAATATCCTTGTCTTTTAATCCCTGAAGTTTTGTTTTAATTGTATGTAATTGAAACATCTTAATAAATTTCAATGCACTATCAATACTCACTGAAGTAAATGAATGTCAAAGGGCTCAACCACCTCACGTGGGGCAGAGTGGCATAGATGTCATCATTGTATGGTTTCATTCTGTCCTGTATGGATTTGGAACAAAAGGGTGCAAGGGAAGGGAAAGAGACGGAAAGAGTACTTGAACTTAGGACAGAGAGAATCTGGTTGTTTATAGCCGGGCTGGATTTGGAAAGTCTCTTCAAAGGCACATGGAAAAAGTTTGTCCCAACTGCGATCCAGCTGCTCTGGTGGGGGTGGTGTGCCGATGGAGGGTGTGAATCTCACCCTGAGCAGGCAGAGCAGCGATCAAACTCATCTGGTAATGCCGCACATGTCACTGAATTATATCTTAGAAATAGCCCTGCATTTGGCAGTCACTAAGCCTCATGCCAGCTACTTTGTCTTTCATTCCATAATTAAACAGGATTCCTTTTCTTGGGTTTGGAGCTTGCAGGAACTCCATCTTTTGACTAATTCACCTTCAAATCTGTGCTGTGTCTTGATGTATTACAGCGATAGGCTGCACCATGCATGTAATCCATCATAGCAGTCAGCTGTTGCTGGGCTCCCAGCATAGAGAAACTGAGCCAGCTGTTGTTCTGACACATCAGAGCAATGCATCACCCAAGCCTAGGTCACCGATGATCTATTGCTCCAAGATGGCACTGTCCGGATAGAGATAGTCCTGGGGCACGTGCAGCATCATGCCGGCTCAACAGAGACCTACTCGGGGCTGGGAAAGACTTTTCTAACACTGAGTGGTTTGAAATAGATTGGTTTCCCAGACCCAGTTCAGTGGTTTTAATAATGGGGTGCAGGAGCCTTCACATGTATTGCTGTTATTGATCAAACTCAAGACATCAATTTCTTAGTAATGTATTTCTGAAAAATCAAAGCCATCCCTGGCAGTATTTTATGTATCTTAATCTGTATTGTTGATGATCTGAATTGTTTTTACACAAATCTTTCAAGTCAGCAAATGATATAGGCCGCTAGTCCAACCTTGGGGCCCCCAGTTGGGTATGTGTAAAGAACTGTTTAAATATTGACTGCTCAAAATTACTGAAAACATCTATTTCCAGTTTGCTTTTTGTTCATCAAGCAAACACTTGCAGTATTAGTATCTGCATTACCTTGGTGCACAAGAGCACAAATGACATTACCTGAATCACTCACATGAAATATTCAGGGAAGCATAGCTACCCCTCATCCACATTTTCCAGCCTTACCAGTACTGGCCTGTCTGAAGAGGAAATTAACCCAGAAAATGGAAAGATTTGAAAATGAGTTATAAAATCTCTAAACTGTTGACTCAAGTTTCTATGTCATTTATAAAGAGCCCAAGTGTTTATAAGCAATTCCTCAGTTCCTCCAGCATCTTTAAGAAGCCACCAGTCTAGTGAAACTATTTTCTTGGCGTGACTCCAGTGGCACAAAATGGATCCTTTTGTACCTAAATTTCCCCATCTGCAATATAAAAAACTGTAGTGAATAAAAAGAGGTGCCTGCCTACAAATGAAGGAGGCAGCACAAGCAATATAATCTTTTTGGTAACATAACAATCCTATCTTTTTTTTTTTCTTTTTTATCATGGCAAAATACACATAACATAAAATTTACCATCTTAATCATTTTTAAGTATACAATTCAGTGATATTAAGTGCATTCATAATGTTGTGCAACCATCACCACCACCCATCTCCATAATTCTTTTCATCTTATACAATCTTAATGGGTATGGAATTCCCCATCCTTCCTATTCCTATTCCCTCCCTCCCCAGCCCCTGGCAACCACCATTCTACTTTCTGTCTCTATGAATCTGACTGAGTACCTCATATAAGTGGAATCCTGCAATATTTGTCTTTTTTGTGACTGACTTATGTCACTTAGCGTGATGTCCTCAAGGTTTATCCGTATGGCATATATCAGAGTGCCCTTCCTTTCTAAGGCTGAATAACGTTCCGTTGTGTTATATATATACCACATTTTTTTTATCCACTCATTCTTCAGTCGATGGACACTTGGGTTGCTTCCACATTTTAGCTAATGTATTTTAATGCATAATGCTGCTTTAAATATGGGTTTGCAAAGATCTCTTCGAGACCCTGCCTTCAGTGCTTTTCAGTATATACTCAGAGATGAAATTGCTGGGTCATATGGTAATTCTACTTTTAATTTTTTGAGGAACCACCTTCCTGTTTTCCATAATGGCATACCATTTCACATTTACCAACAGGGCACAAGGGTTTCAATTTCTTCACATCCTCACCAACACTTGTTATTTTCTGTTTTGTTTGTTTGATAGTAGCTATTGCAATGGGTGTGAGGTGGTATCTCATTGTAGTTTTGATTGGCATTTCCCTAATGATTAGAATATATCAATTTAACAGCAAAATGTTAATTTTACATAAAGAGGAAAGTTAGCCAAATAGTACAGAAAAATTCAATTCAGAAATCCTTCATTCTTTGCTACTCTCTCTGTGGCCAAAAAATAATGGTGATGATGATTTCTATAAGTAAACCACCCCAAGATTAAATTTCAGGCACCTCAATGGAGTTAAAATGTCCATTCAGCAATTTTGTTTGAGGTTCATTCTCCCTGTCCCTGCCAGTTGGAATAAGGTCTCCCTTGTTTATACATGCGCAGAATAATCACTTTTTACCTCCCTATCAAGAAAAAAAGCACGAAGTACAGGGATATTTACCTTTAGAAAAGCAATAAAGGCTATGTCTTTTATATAAATATAGTAGGTGGGGTGACCAATTCATCCCAGTTTGCCTGAGACTTTCCCAGTTTTAGCGCTCTTGTCCTGGAAAACCTCTCAGTGCTGGGCAAACTGGGATGGTTGGTCACCCTAGCAGTAGGTCCTCAGGAATTCACACTTGGGAGCCATATAATTAAGCCCAAACCACGCCCTTCTGTATAATCTTAGACTTCTATTTTCCTCAGTGCAAAAAAGAAATAAAATGCTGTGTGATGAAAAATACAATTGGAACTAGGTTAAGAAAGGGGTTTGCAATAGGCACAGCTCTTTGCAAAGAACTTTCACATGGGCTCTAGGAGAGAAAAGGATGCAGTATTTATTAAGCAACTATTTTAGGCACTTTACCTGACACACTCATATTATTCTCACTTCCCTGCAGTAAATGTTATTAGTACCATTTTTTACAGAGCACATTACTGAGACTCAGAGAGATTGAGTAACTTTCCTAAAGTCCTATAGATAATGAGCAAGTGGTGAATTTGGGCTTTGAGAAAGCCTTCCTACTTCCTAAGACAACCTTAGAAGTAGATAGATGAGGACAATTATAGGAGGAACCCCTGCCCCAAATAGACTGCTCTACTGCTTGTAATTCTCTCATTATAAAATATATTTTCTTGCATCCAGAAAATGTTAATAGCCTCCAATTAAAAGACAAATGTTCCTATAAAGGGGTAGAAAGTTTTATAAGCTAACATTTTTCTTATTGGCTATACCCATCTTTGATATCTTTCCCAAAATCTAGGTTAATGGGCTCTAGAAAACACTCTACAGGCTAGTGCTTATGGGGTATCACCATGTTTATCCCAGTTCCTTTCTATATTTTCTTTTTCAAATAATTTTTTAAACTGATAAAATTTCACCCAGAGTCACCTTATCCCGTGTATAAACCATGGCCCAAGGTTCATGCTAGGCGAACATGTCCCTTCCCTTTACCCATTGCTAAAACATAGCTCTCTCTAAGCATGCCAATTCTAGAGAAGACTGCAGTCGTGGAGCCCTGAACCCCTGATCATCACTCCCACAAAGAATCCTGCAGAAGAGCCACTGAGCTCCCCTACTGCTCCCCCATGTTATGTGGTCTGCCCTTCGGAACACCAGACCTAACGGTGCTGTTCTCATCTGCAAACTAGGCCTCGTCCCACTCCCCCCTCTCCGATCCTTCTGACCTTTCCTAGCTACAACCTCTTCCTGTTCATGGTCTGAGCACAACTTAAGAGAAGAGTAGCGTATGTCTCCTGCATTAGAATTCTGCAGATGTGATCTCAAGTAAAAATTGCCTTTAACTTAAAATTAACCATTCACTTATGTGAGGTGTATTGGCATAGAATTAACCCCTGGTTGTTCGCAGAATGTGAAAGATTCATGAGACTCTACAAGAGTAAGAAAAGATTTGTTGGAAGTCAAAAAGAGAGAGAAAGAGTTCTGTTTGGAACTGGCAGAAGTTTTGCCAGGGATTCTGAGAGAGAGCTGCCAAGACAGAGAGGTAAGAGAGAGAGAGATACTGGCAAATGGAGTTGTGCCAGGGCAGAGCCTGATGGAGACAGTTGTGCCGATGAGAAGGAGTGCTGGGGTTTTATATTTTTCCATGCGTGATGTAGGGTGCTTTTCAGCTTGCAGTGGGGGCTGCTGTTACAATGTTCTTCTCCTAGGAGCTGTCCTGTTCCCATCTATGATGGATGTCAGCTTGCAGGGGGTTGCTGTTGTGATTGGGAACTGTTCTCTTCCTGCCTATGATGGATGTAAGGTGCTTGCAGGTGTAGTACTAGCCAGGGGAGTCAGAGCCAAAAGTTAATGTTTAGTTCACCCCTGTTAACCCACAAGCTCACTCCTGTTAAGTCTTTGCCTGTCCCATCCTGCCAGCTCACAAGCCCACTCCTGTTAACTCTTGTCTCATCCTGAGGTACCTGGAGTAATCACAGAAAGTAGCATAATGATTGCTAGGGACTGCAGGAGGGGGGAATGGGGAATTGTTATTTAATGGATATGGAGTTTTAGTTTAGGAAGATGAAAACGTTCTGGAGCTGGTTGTTGTTGGTGGTTGCACAACAATGTGAATGTACTTAATGACACTGACTAGTACATTTGAATACAGTTCACATGATAAATTGTTATGTATATTTTACCACAATAAATAAAACACAAACTACTAACCTATTATCAAAGGAAGACCTCAAATGTTTCCTGAGACTTTCTATAGACTAAATACTTTTGTCCTCCTAAAAATCATGTTGAAATCTAATCCCCAGGTGATGGTATCAGGATGTGGGGGCTTTTGGGAGTTGATTAGGTCATGAGGGGGGAGCCCTCATGAATGGAGTTAGCACCCATATAAAAGAGACCCTAGAGAACTCCCTTACCTCTTCCCTCTTGTGAGGACAGAGTGCGAAGACGGCCCTCTATGGACCTGGAAGACGGCTGTCACCAGATACAAAACCTGCTGGTGCCTTGATCTTGGACTTCCCAGCCTCCAGAATTATGAGCGATAAATGTTGTTTAAGCCACCCAGGCAATGGTATTTTTATTCTAGCAGCCCAAATGGACTAAGACAGACTCACTCCCTGATTTCGTTTTAATGAGCAGTCATTTTTAACTCTGAATCCTATGTGCATGAAAAAAACAGAGAATGAAACAATGAACATAGTTCCTGCTCTGGAGGAGCTTAAAATCTGTACAGAGAGAGTACTTGCTTGTAAAACAGGAAAGAAAAATACATGCAGGGAAAAGTGGGCACAAATACTCAAATTGTGTGGTGTTTCCAGCACTGCATGTTGACCCAGCATGGAGGAGGCAGAAACAGTCTTGTGTGTATTTCACAGGAAAATGGTTTCTCCATCAGAACATGAAGAGGACCTGAATGCTTCCTTGTGCTTCTGTCCAGAAGGCAATACAGTGTAATTGGTAAAGCCCTAGCATCAAACAGCCTAGGTTAAAATGCCAGCTGTATGCCTTTGAGCCATCAACTTAATCTGTCTGTACCTCAGTTTTCCCATTTTTGAAACAGGGAAATAAAATTTAAAATATCTACTCATCTGATCATTGCATGTAGCTGTGAAGTGACTAGATCTCACTTAGCAAATAATAAATATTCAACAAATGTTATGGGGTATTATTCCTGACTATGCCTCTCTACCCTTTTCCAAGTGAAGGTCAAATTAAATTTGAAGTTAGTGTTATAATATGTCTGCTGTCTTAAGTTATGCTTTCTTTTCTTGGACTATCAAACTTTCTCTCTGAACAGTGATTTTGCCAGATTTACAGATCAAAAGACTTTATACTCTTTGTGGTTACTTTGAATATTTCCTAGAAAATCTTTTCTTTTAAGCCAAAGAAATTTTGACATACAAAGAGTAACATTAATATGCAAATCAGCATACTGTAAAATTCATTTTGGTGCCTCAGAGGCAGTATTTTTATAAATACAGAAACATAATTATGCATCCTCTAGAGGACTAAAAATAATTATACAAATTTACAACAAAGCCCAAGGCTGTGTTTCCTTTTAACTGACTGTTTTTAATATCATTTAAATCCTGTTAGAACTTAATTACCAAATCTCTCTTGTAATAATTCAGGTGGAAGATTTAAAGTCTAAACTTGCCATTCAGAAAACAGAACCTCATCAGAGAAACAAAGACATTGAGGCACTGATTGCCCAAATAGGACAATAGAAGAAACTCTGTCAGGATGGAGCCATGTGGGCCCTGAGATGACGAGGCCCACTAAGAGAAAACATGAATATTAATACATAACCAAGTTAATGTTTCAACCTACAATTCGTGGAAAGACAAGATTACATGTTATGATCATTATGGATTATAAACGCAATTAACCATCTCTACCTCGTCTTTAGTTTTCCTCTATACTTTACTTGTCTTTTTCAAATTACGGTAAATATAATTTGGGGGCAGCATTTTTTTTTCATAATGACTTAATTATTCTTTCCAAAGTCTACCAGAACATGAGAGAGAGAGAGAGAGCGAGAAAGAGAAAGAGAAAGAGAGTTAGTTTTATCTAAAGACTGGCTTATGTAAGTACAGAAAAGAACAACAAGCAAAGTCATGAGGAAGGGTCCAATGTATACTGTCTTAAAGGCAATTATTTATCAGCCCTCAGAGAAAATGGGCCCTTTATTATGAAATAAAAAGCATAAGAAACTCAGTTGAAATTCAAACACATTTTCATTTACCACTAGTTAACAATAGTTTCTAGTACTTAGACTTCCCTGGAAATTAATTAGTTTGCTTATATTATAAAGTATAATAATTTGTTTATATGAGATATCTCTAGCATAGGTTATTATCCATTATGGCCGAAGCCAACCAATTAATTTTCCAAGGAGCCGTAGCAATTCCGTGTATGAGATGTCTTCACCATGTTGCAATTCATTCTAGTCACAAAATATGGGTCAATTCAGTGAAAAAAATATTAATCAAAATGATTGTTTGACAGCATTTAGACAAATCAGCCAGTTGGTTGAATCTCTCATTTTTCAACCATTTACTTTGGTTTTGTGTAGGTGTATAAATGTGCATACATGTTTATGGTGTGTGGATTTTTTTCTGTGTCAGTGGCTTCAATCCCATGGAAAGGTATATAATACTAGAAATTTTTATATATAATATACTTGATAGGGTGGAGTGCGATCGGATGGGGTGGGATGGGGTAAACACTTTGCTCTTGCTTCTCGGGTTCATGTACTCTTTTTACCACCCTCTTCAGATGGATCCAGGGGAAACGGCACTTGGACAGAAGGAGTTGGGGTGAACGTTCCAACTGAGTGGGCAGATTTTTCTATTGTAATACCCCTTCTTTCATGGACTTGTGATCCTTTGAAAAGTTATTCCCATTGTTCCATTCCTCCTTTTAACATAAAATTATGTCATTACCTGAATTCAAGCCATATTTAAAGCAATTTATTATTTGAAGAAATTCCAGTCTTGAAGTGTTTAAATTTCCTAGCCATACTCTTAGGTCCAAGTGGGACCTAAAACAAATAAAGAGACCTGTATGGATTACATATCTAAAAAGAAGACCTATCCAGTGATAAAGTGAAGCAAAGGGATTAGATCAGTCCCCACAGTATCTCTAAAAAAGTTGCATAGATCTGGTCAGTTTAGGATAATTAGAGAAATCCAAGCACATAAATTACCCCTAATCTCTTTACTAGTGATGACAGAATAGTATTCAAAATTTTGTGACTAGATATATTGGCTTGTCTGGTGAAATGGAAAAACCTACATCTCTTTCTGGAGATATTTTGTGCCGGCCTTGTAGCCTGTGGCCCTCTTGCCTTCTGGCCTGCAAGGAAAGTCGTCCCTCCCTGATAGCTGCCCATTGTACATGGTATTGCATTTGCCAGCTAATGTTTAGTAACAACGGCTCTTTGTTCCTCTTAATAATTTGAACTTTCTGCGTTTGTGTTTACCTTCACATCCAAACTAGAACAACTCTGTTTTGAGTTAATTCCCCAATTTCATTACGGCCACATTGGGGAAGGGGACGAGGATTTGCATCCAAAACACCAGGCAGAAAACAATGGGACCAGGCAGCCATCCAGCAGCATTGGCGCGATTTGCAGGACGAAGCCAGCTCTGATTAATGCTATCAAAATGCTTGTCTTCCCTTTGATTGATATTCCAGGCCCTTGTTACAATTATTGATGCTAGTGACAGCTCTCATTAGATTCTTTATGGTCTGCTGTTAGGGAGGGGGTGGCAGGGACTTCACCAGAACATTTGCACACATGCCTCAATTGAACCTAAAACCCATTATTTTGCAAAGAAAATATATAAACCCAAAATACCAATCATTGTTGCCTGTATGCTTCTATCAATAACCCACCTGTTCATGGTAGGGGTTAGACCATGCTTCTGCTTCTGGCCGCTACAAGAATAGTGTATAAAAGGCAGTGTGGAGGGTGGGATGCACCTTTAGAAGCTTTTCCGGGATATGAAATCTGGTAAATTAAAGATGTCACTTGGAAGGGCATTGTTTGGTGATATTTCAGGAGGCTAAAAATAGGCAGGGGTAAAGCTTTCTGGGTGGCAGCTCTTCGGGAGTAAATGACAAAACAGCCCAGGTATCTGAAGGTGACCCAGTCCAGGATGCCACAAATGTGCCTAGAAAAATGTGGCTCTAAACAACCCCCGGCACAGAGTGCAAGGCGTTGTTTTTTATAAATTTCACAGGCAGTGTGAATAGGTTCTTTCTTACTCTCGGGTTATCCCATTACTCTGGTTAATGTGATTACCAAGCCTAACCTCTGCACACCTTCCCATTTCAACTAGACTAAACTAAAGACTTTTCTTATTTTCTTGCCTCTGATTCCTACGGGACTAGAATATTTGGTCTTTCTGTCTCCCCAGGGCAAAATCCTAAATTATAAGAGTCAGAAAACTGTAAAGAGAGAAAGTCTATTTTACAAATGCTCTTCCAGAGAAACTCGTCATTTTTCTTGTAATACATAGATTTAGTAAGCACATTTAAAGAAACTATTTTTGTTGTTGTTTTTAAAGGCAGACATTCTTTTAAAAAATCGATAACATTCCAAAAGACTTGTTTTCTTTAAACGGTATTTTTGTTAAATAGTAGTTAACATATGTGTAGAGGAGACAAGACCCGTATTTTTTCCCACTACTATCCAGCCAGGACCTAGAATTGTGCCCCACTGTAGTAGGCACTCAACAAATACTTGTTGAAAGAGTGAGTGAGTGAATGAATAAGTAAATAGAACCAACAGAAATTAGCCTTTGTAGGGTAACGTTCTCTAAGAGTTGCTGCCAATTTAGCTTCATCACTATGGACAGTCAAATATTGATGAAAATTGACAAGTGAGGAACACTTAGTCCAGATATCTGTCTGTACCAATATCAAGTGCAGTTTTATGCCCCAACTCTTTAGTATGAGATTTTTAAACCTATAAAAAATTTTGAAGAGGAGAGTTATAGTTCAAAAGGTGGTGATCATATTTGCTTTCTCTATGTGTGTGTATAATTTGAAAGTGACCTGCAAACATCCTGACATTTCACCTTTAAATATTTCAGTATCCATCTCCTAAGCATAAAAATGTTCTCTATATGATGTGACAGAGTTCTTTAACAGAAAATGTTAAGGAAAAGATAAAATAGGATGGTTGGAGAGTCACTGATACAGTATTTGAATTAAAGCTATAAACAATTAACTTTTGAGTTCAAGTATATACAGCAAGTTTCAGTACTGGGATTCTGATCATTTCTCCCAGTTCCTCATCACCCAGGATGACAGGAATTCCTTAGCATCTGTGCAAAACTTGTCTGGTCCTGTCCTGAGTCCTCTACTGAATCAGCCTCCCTTGAAGTGCTCTTATGCGTCCTGTGCTTCTCTCAGCCCCTGTGGTTTCCTATACTATACAGCCCTTATTAGGAAGTGAAGGAAATTCTCAGTCTCTGACTACAAGAGCTTCAAGTTCAGATAAAGGAGAGTCTACCAACTGTACTTAAAGCATAAGATTTGCTCTAATGCTCTGTCTTAATCCATTTAGGCTGCTATAACAGAATACCATAGACTGGGTGGCGCTCACAGTTCTAGATGTTGGGAAGTCCAAGACCAACGCACCAACAGATTTGATGCATATTAAGGGCCTGCTTCCTAGTTCATAGATGGCTGTCTTTTCACTGTGTCCTCATATGGCAGAAGGGGAAAGGGAGCTCTCTGAGGCTTCTTCTTTAAGGGCACTAATCTCATTCCTGAGGGCTCCACCCTCATGACCTACCCACCTCCCAAAGGTCCCACCTCCAAAAACAATCCCATCGAGGATTAGGTTTCAACATACGCATTTTGGGGAGACACAAACTTTCAGTCTATAGTATGGTCTCGGCCAGACATTGCTGTCAGTTACTGCCCTAGGAAACACTTCTTTTTCCATTGCTGGGGCTTGGAGCTTTCCTCTCTCTGAGCATTCTCTCTGAATGGGTGTGTTACACATTTTGTCTGGAAGAAGAACTTGCAGAATGAGATCTGAGCTGAAATGGAAGCCCTGTGATGCTGAATAGAAACGTTATTACCTTTCATATAATGAGAACTTCCCCACGTGAACTCCCTAGTCCCCATCTCATTAGGACTGCAGGAACCTTACCATTTAACCATCGCTCTCCCTCTGTCATGTGAGCCATATCATATGTATTTATGCTCTTACCCACACAGCTGTCAGCACAACAAAATATTGTTATATTGAATTCAGATCACTTTGTGTAGACTGGAGCTGTTGCTTGCATTTTGGCTTAGATGTTGGATAATTAAATACTAATTCATTGAAGACATGTGTCCAAGATTATTTCCTTTTATGAACAGAATTAGTGAAATGTATGTTTCACTTGCCATAGGATCCCTCCACCACTTTTTTGGGAATTTACCTGGAAAGTAAACATGGGAAATAGTTATGCTCAGGGAGAAGAACTCCACTTCATTCCAAGAAACATTCATAAAATGCCTACTGTGTGCCAGGCACTATCCTAGTCACTGAAGATGCAAAGATGAACACTTGTCCCTGAGAAATCCATAGGGAAAGACACTAATTTCTTAAATTGACTCACTCCATGTCAAGTCATTTGTTCTATTTGAAGATACAAGAAGGTAACGTGGAAAATGCTCATAACAATCTTAGTGGCTGCCCTTGAGATAATGCATTATCTCATCCCATCCTCAAAGCAACTCTCTTACATAGTTACTACTACCAGGTTAGATATACTAGTTACAAAGGTTAGATCACTTGCCCAAGATCACCTGTCAGCATTGAAACCTCAGAGCCCAGAATCGAAGCCCCTACGCACTACATTCTCACATGATGCAAAAGAGGTCATTCTGCATGAATTTGAGGTCATAAATGGCATATTTACTCCTTGACCTTTTATTCAATTGACGCTTTCTGTTTGGGGCTTTCTATAAGGCAGTCTTTGGATCTCTTTTTCTACACCCACCAAACGAGGGCTGTACAGTTGGTTATTTGGCCAGATTGTGGTGTGTGTGGGTTTGTATGTGGATACACGTGTACCTGTTTCAATATAAATCACAGTGATTTTCATTCTCTTAAAAAATAATAATAAATGCATGACACAGGAAAATCATTTGTAACCTTTAGAGCCACACATTCCATAAAAGGGTGGATTTTGAACAGACGAGACTTTCCCAAGCTGGGTTTATGGTAATGATTTCCTGTGCCCTGACTGTTTCACTCCACTCTCCTCTAGCTTCCACATTTCTAAACATAAGAATGATTTGGCCGTTTTCTGAAGTTCATAGAAGGCCCACTTCTTTCTTTTCCAGATTCCCTCAACATATCTTCTTTTTGTCAGCAAAAGTTTTGTGTCTGCTTGTCAACACTTATGGATAGTCAGTGGGTAGGGGTGAAAAGTAATTCATCATTCTTTGGCTTAGTTGCAGGTAAACTTCCCTCAGCCTTTGTCCTAGTTGCTGATAAATTCACCCCAACTGTATGACTGACTACAGCATTACTATCATTAGCTATTACAGAGATATTTACTCTACTCTCCACCACCTTACCCATCAGCTGTGACCTGCTTCAGGCTGGTCTTCAATCATCTTGTCTTTCAGGCTGCCATACCATCTCCATCCTCAGGCTGGAGATCTTGCCCTGCACTGCTCTTCCCCAATCCCAAATGCCTCACAGCCACCATGCCTGCACCCCGCCATCACTCTCCCATGCCACATGCACCCTAACCTTATTAACCACCAGATCTTTCCTCACCATACAGGTATTCCCTAACTAATACCACCTCAAACCTCTTCTCCTCCCAAACTTTTCCATTGTCCCTTGGGATCCCACTGTTATCAGCAAACTTGCCTGCTTCTAAATGCATTTTCCTGCTAAGAGCAGCCCAGCTGTCCCCTCAGAACACTACTTCCATCAGCCCTCTCAACTGAAGGCTGTGTCTTTCCTATTCCCCAAGCACCTCAAAGCCAGGGGAGAGGTAAGTGTTCACCTGTCCCTCCTTCTCAACTTCTCCACTCAACTTCTCCTCTGTTCTTTCTCATTCAAAAAGCCCAGCTTTTTTGAAGCAAAGCATCAACTTTTACTGCCTCTTAACCCTGTCAAGTCATCTCCCTGCTTCCTGGTCAATGGAGTCACAGGTGATGTCAACATGTGGGTCACTGCCTCCGTCTCCACCATAATTCCTATCATCAACCTTTGAGTCATCCAACATCTTAATGCTCAGAGGCTCCTCACCCTTCTTAGCTCCAGCGATCTTTTCCTGTTGCCTCCGCTCAGTCATCTACTCACATCACCATTCCCTAGACCTTCTCATGGGCAATAATTAGCACCCTTGGCTCCCAGGTACCACACTCTTCTTAGTTCCTTCCTACATTGCTGGCTACTTCTCAGTAAACTGTGCTGGTTCTTTCTTATCTCCCTGACCTCTAAACATTGGAATGCCCCTGGGATTTTCACTCTTGTCTCTCTTCTATCCACGCACATTTCCTTAGAGATCTCATACTGTCTCATGGCTTGGGATGACGTCTAAATTTTTATCTTTAGGATAAAATAGAACTGGAGTTGCAGATTCTAGTTCTGTATACTCAATTGCTTATTCCACATTTCTGCTCATAAGTCTAAGAGGAGTCTCAACCCTGACATGGTCAACACCAAAATCTGACCTTCAACCAAATCTAATTCTCCCTCAGTTTTCTCCCCTGAAGTCGATATCCATTCCAACCTTCCAGTTGCTTAGACCAAAATGCTTAGAATCTTCCTTGACTCCTCTCTCTATCCCATATCCAACCCATTGGCAAAGCCTTTCTGTTCTACTTTAACAACGTATCCAGATTCTGACCACGCTTCACCATCTGTAGCACTACCACCCAGTTCCGAGCCACTATCATCTTTCACCTGCATTATTGCAGTAGCTTTCCAGCTGTTCTTCCTTCTGCCTTTGTTCCCCTCCCTCTGCCCCATCCCCTTTCTGTCTCCTCTCAACACAGCAGGCATGGTGATCCTTTTCAGGGTTAATCTCGTTTCTGCTCCAAACCCTCCAATGGCTTCCAATCTTACTCAAGATAAAAGCCAAATCTTTGCAATGGCCTACAAGGCCCTCCACAGTCTGGCACAAAGCTCCTACATGTAGTCTGACCCTCACCTCCCCCACCAGCATTATCTCTTTGACCTCCCCTCCTACTACCCTCCCCTTGACAATTTCACTCTAGCCACTGACCCCCTTGCGTTCTCACTTCAGACTCCTTGCATCAGCTATAATTCCGCCTGGACTGCACTTCCCTGAGCTATCTGTATGTCAGTTCCTTCCCTTCCTTCCATCCTTTGCTCAAATATCTCCTTCATAATGAAGCCTTCCACAACCAACCTATTTTACACGGGAATGACCCCTTCAAGATTCCCTATTCTCCGTCCCTGCTTCATTTTTCTCCATAGCATTTATCACTGTCTGACAAATTACATAGTTTGTCTATTTGCTTCTTATCAGTTTTCTGCAATAGACTGTAAGTGTCTCTGTTCATTCACTGTGACATCCCCTGTGCCCAGAACAGTGCCTGACATATAATAGGATATAAACACTTCTGGAAACTCAATCTCAAAGTCCTCCCTGATCATCATCCTGTCCTTCCTGCACACCTCTTTGAGTCTGCCAATCCTTGACCCAACCACATGTTCACTGTCCTCCACTTCCTCAAATCCTCAGTGCTCTCACTACCCACCCTAGATTCCATGATCCATCTCATTTTGACTACCCTAAACTAAACTAAACTACCTTTAACTAAAACATTTAAAATTACCTTCATCTCCCTGCATTGTACTTCCCTGGTGAAACCTGAAGTCTTCTTAAACTCAACTAACAGCTTACTATATCCCTGTACCCAAGCAGCTGAAAGTTGCTGGAGAAAAATCACACAACCTTGATGTCAGGATCCATTTCAAATTTATGGCCAAAATTCTTCAGTGAGCACTCAACACTCTCTGACAACTAAACTTCCCTAGTAAATTCATTAACCTACTCCCAAGATGACTATTATGCATTTCCTCCTCAACCCTCAAATCTCCAAAATCTCCTCCCACCCAACTCTCAGCTAAAGACTTTGTCATTAATTTCATAGAGAAATATAGATGTAATCTGATGAAAACCATTTCAACTTCCCACCTTTCATCCCACAAGCTTATCTGTAACTGTAGTCACACGCCCTGTAAACCTGTGCCCTGGATCCCACCTTGCTCTCCTTCTCTTGGACCTAGTTCCTAAAAGAATTTCTTCTTTTCTGCTTCATCTATTCCTAAATAGATGTCTAAACTAAATATCTAAACACTGATTGCTCTAGAAATCTTTTGTAAATCTCTTCTCTGGCTACACTTTCTCTCTGAACGACTTCATGATGTTCCATGTCATCAAATATCATCCACACGTTGATGTCCAAGTTTATTTTTCCAGTCCAGACGTCTTCCTTGAGGGTTAGACTCATGTATATATACAACTATAGCTCTGTTTGGATAGTTAATGTGCCTCCTAAACTAATAAAGCTAAAACCGAACTATTGATTTCCCCTATTAAAAAATGTCTTTCCTAATAAATGTTTATATTCCACAAAAAGCACCACCATCCACCCAGTTGCTCAGGTCAAAACCCAAGGCACATCTTGGATTTCTCCATCTCTCAATCCTACATTCATCTCCACAGCAAGTCCTATAAGCATGACTTCTAAAATTTATCTCGAATATAGCCATTTCTCACCATCTCCATGGCTCCCACCGTGGTCTAAGCCATCATCCACTATAGAGCAACAAACAAGAAAAATAAGTGAAATATATAGCATGCTTCATAATGATAAGAGACAAGGAGGAAAAATAAATCAAGGACGTGGGATACAAAGTGTTGAATTGACGGGGCTGAAATTCTAGGTAGGGTAGCCATGGAAGGTCTCAGGCCTTGAAATAAGAGCGTGCCTGAGGCATTCAAGGAACAATAAGGAAATAAGGGTGGCTGGGACAGAGTTAAAGTGTGAGAGAGGGATGAGATAAAGTCAGAGTGGTTGAAGGGGTGTGGCCAGGGGGTGGCCCAGTGGCTGAATCATGCAGGTCCTTGTGGGTAATAGTGAGGGCTTTGGTTTCCACTTTGAATGAGATGGGGAGCCACTGAAGAGTTCTAAACAGAAGAGCGACAGGACCTAACTTAGATTTAACCAGATCATTCTGTTGTGGTGCTGAGACTAGATTTCAGATAGCAAGGATGCAAGCAGGAATACCAGTTGGAAGTAAGTAATCCAGTAATTACAGTATTATTGCAATCTATTTTACAGTAATCCAGGTGAAACACGATATGGCTTTGACCACGATTGGGGTAGGGTGTAGTGAAACGTGGTTGAATTTCAAAATCTGTATATCCACATAGCTCATAGTACCCTAGGAAAGCCTGATCGTAGATGCCAGGAAGCCTTGGCTTCACTCAGGGCTCCCATTACTAACCAGGTGAAGAAGTAATTTCACTGAGCCTCAGTTTTCTCTGCTGTAAAAATGGGGGGATGAATCCTTACTTTATAAGGTGTTGTAAAGATTAAATGCAATGGTTTACATAAAGTGACTGCCACAAAATCTGCCAAATAGTAGAGGCTCAACAAAAGTTAGTTTTTTCCCCTGTTCAGCTAACAGGTGGCAGAGCTAGAACCAAGGTGCTAAGACCCAGATCTGTGGCCTTTCCAGCCCACACCCTCAACTTGTCATTTTTCCTTTCTTCTTTTCCCCAGAGAATTCCTTTATTGAAATGTTCACTAAGTTTTACCATGAAATGCTACATACGTGAGGGAACATGGAAGATATACCAATTACATGCCAGGAAAATATATTCTAATGGTGTTGTCAGATAGTGTATTTGGCTAATGCCAGCACATCCTCATCTCTTACTGCTGATATTATTTCCAGAATTTGAATTATGCAGCAGGGTTCATTTCCGTCTTTCAAACAGTGCCCATTTTCCCACTTCTTTTGGGTAAGAAATGAAGTTTTTATGAATTTTGAACCAGCATGTGTCCTTTTGATGCCACACCAAGGTGCATCAATCTCAATCATTAATTTTTTACTAGGTATTGATTTCAAAACTTCCAAATTAGCCTCAGTTTTCAGTGAGCAACCATTAAATCCTATATAAAGATCCAAGTCAATCAAAGCCGCTGTGGCCTCCTTGGTGCCACCAAATGAATGCACTACTCCACCGACACACTGATCTCTATTTCCTTTCATTATGTCTACAAATTCAGCATGTGAGTTTCAACAGTGAAGAAACATGGGTAATTTTGTTTGTTCTGACAGTTCGAACTGTTTTGCAAAATATTTGAGCTGAGTACCTGTGGGACAAAACTGTAGTCGGTCAAAATCAAATCCACATTCCCCTATTTCTACAACTTTCCCCTTGTTGTTTTCAGGAAGATTTAGCAACTCCATTAAGTAAAAATCAGGATTATTCTTTTCAAATTCATCACATCTTGTAGGATGGCATCCAACGATACTGAAAAACATCATTTGTTTGTGCCAAATGCAGTGCATCTTTACTGTTTTGTACATTTCCTCCTGTAATCATAAACTTTTAACACCAATCTGGACATCCTGTAAATCATCTTGATGCTTTTGAACCCCCCTATAAATTCCTCTGAACATAGGATCTGTCAAGTTGATACCAATATTCTTGAACTTGAAGCGACTCATGACAATGGCCCCGGCTCCTCACTGGTGGAAGCCACTTGTCATTTTTCTTATTTGTATAGTTTGGGGGCAGACACTTTTCCTCAGACCTGTTGTTAAAGGACTGGCATTGTTCAGTTAGTAGATTTTCATTTCTTTGTATGCTCTCAATATGTTCTTTAAAGATGTAGCTGCCAGTGTGATTGATAAAAAAGCGAATGTTCTTGCTTATACTAGGAAGAGTGGAGGATGTTACCATATCAAGGAACTTGTATGTGAACCCAACAAACCACTAGCCAGAGTTAAAGAAGCAAGCAGACCCATTAGCAACAAGTATTTGCTGTGAACACCCAGCAGGACAGATCAAACCTCAGCAAGCCATCAGTTATCTTCCTCTGCTATGTTGGCTGAGGGGGACCCAGCCCCAACTCCTTGAGGAGACTGAGCTTTAACTCTTTGTTAACTTGAGTGCTGACCTGAGTGAGGATGAGGCCACGCTCTCAAGGTAGATCCCCGTGGTACTAGGTTACTATTCATGGCCTTTCCAAGAGCTCTGAAAATTTCATTAAGCAATCCTCCCTTCTTTTCCTAAATGAATGAACCCCAATACCCTGTTCATCTTGATCAAGAATTATTCCCCACACCCCTAAAATCATTCTTAGGTCTGGCAAAGAAAACTATCTGAGAAAGCCAGAGATTAACCCAGAATTTTTGTGCATAAAACCACCCGTGGTTGTTTTGAGATTAGTAACAGCATTTAATTCCATGAGGAAGGCAAAAAAAAGGTCTATTTGTGAATATGAGTTTTGCAAATTGTCTTTGCTGGTACAATTGTACTTTTTGCTACTAACAGTCCAGTCTTATTTCAGGGCCTTTGCACTCGAGGCAAACTCTGCCGATATCCTCTGCTCATATACAGCCTGCTACACAGCTTCTTGCCATGAAAACCGTAGAGAGACCTCCCCTGATAACCCAGCTAAAGCATCCCTTCTCCACACCATCCCCATCCTCTGATTTATTTACTTCCTAACATCTATCACTCTCAAAATTATCTTGTGTATGTATTCATTTACGTGGTCATTGCCTGTCTCCTCTACTAAACTCTAAGTGACACAAAAGCATCCACCTTCGCTGTCTTCTTATCCACAGCACCCAGAAAAATCCACACACACTATAATTTGATGAGTAGATGAATAAATGAATACCTAATAGCTAAATTTATCAACTGCTTTACATTATTATAAATACTTTTCATTTAATCCTCAAAATAACCTAACAAGTCGGTACTATCATTATTCCAATTTTACGGATGAGGAAACTGAGCCCCAGAGAAGTTAGGTAACTTGCCCCAAATCATAGAGTTTAAACCTAGGCACCACACTCAATCTATAAGGTGGTTCCCCTCAATGAATAGTAACCTTCTTTCCAGCCTAAATCTGAAAAATTTAAGAAATAAAACAAAAAGAACAAAAATGGAGATCAAAATATTATCTTCAATTACTTGATAGAGGCCAGTGGAGACCTACTGGAGGACATGACATCAGGCCTTTTAGGAAAATAGATTTGTTAAAATTGAACCCAGTATTTGGCAGTCCTGCACCCCTAGCCCCAGACAGCACTGTGGAGAGGTTCTGCACACATGGACTTACAGGACGCAGAACTCATGTTCTCAGAGGACAAGATAGCTCCCAAAATAAGAAGAGGTTGACAAGCCAATCGGGCCCACTTATTTTTCCAAAATTACTTATCAAAAAAATCACCCCACCTCTCCAGGGCAGAATAGATAAAGGGTCACAGAAATACCAGGTATTTCATCCAACAAGTTCCCTTCACAGGAAGAAAACATCAGGGATGGGGGAAAGCTTGCTCACGAAGCTTCACGAGCACTGGGGCACACATGCATGCACACACATGTGCAAGTGTATAAGCAGCACACACACACTCCACAGAGCGCTCGGTACACAGTCCAGGCAGATCTCAGCTCACACTAGAATTGGGACAGCTATTTCAGCTTTGATTGATATTCCACAGCCCACTCTGGCATTAGTGATTTGTTGCCCCTGGTGCTCTGACAAATGCTTCAATCCTCTGAAGCAAGATTTGAATAAATGCCATTTTTATAGTCATTGGAGTACTGACTTCAAATAAGTCTGGCTGTAAAGGAACTCTGAGAAGAAAAAGATTAGACAAACTAAAATAATAATGGAAGAAACATGAGTGGCAGGCCATCTGGGGTCCCAGCCCTCATAGACGGTATCATATGGAGCAGAGACGAACCGTCCCTGCTGAGCCCTGCCCAACTTCCTGACACACAGAAGCATGAGCAGTGAAATGGTTGTGACTTTGAGCCATTAACATTATTACACAGCAATAGATAACTGATACAGTAACAAATGGATACAGCATTTCATACATTCTCTTTGATTGTGATACTTTTCTCCATGAGACTGTTAGTTTCAGGTGTGTGTCATAGTGATTCAATATTTATATACATTATGAAATGATCCCTATGATAAGTCTAGTTACTGTCACCCTACAAAGTTATTGTACTATTATTGACTATATTCATTCCCTATGCTGTCCATTACATTTCTACGACTTATTTCTTTTTTTACTGGACCTTTTTGTCGAGAGAGTCTTCTAGCCCCTCATTAGTGATTACACCCTAAGCAATTCCCACCCACCAGCCCCCTAGTGGTTCCTCAATGCTAGGATCTACATCGTTTAGGCCAGTAACTGAGCACTTCAGCATGCTTGCGGGTGCTTCTGTCTCCCCACAACTAGTCCCTGAGGACCAGAACCTTGTCTTTGGTGTCCACAGGTCTGTCTGAGCATTGCCATGGCACATGGCACCTAGTAGGAGCTCAGTGACTGAGTAAACAATTGATGGTTTACAATATCTTTCAAAAGGCTTCTTATTATACAATCAACGTGTTTTTAACTATCAACTTTTAAGTAAGCTTAAGGACTAGAGTGGTTTGTACCTGATCTTGGGATGCTTGAAAATATAGTACAGCATATATATTTTCTCTAATAGGAATGGATTTAGATTATAAATATATGCTTGTACCCCCATTGTTGTGATATATGCATAATTGCTGTCCTCCAAGAATATTTAATCACAGTGGGTGAGGCTTTAAATAATATTACTTAATATCTTAGGGATCCAACATCCATCAAAATAATGTGGCACTGCCTTATTTATGAGGTCCTATTCTACAGCTATACAAATGATATCAGGTATCAACAAAAAGAATATATTTGACTCTTTTTGTAGAACTCTCCCCAAAACAGAAGCTGACCTTACCTCAGTGTATGTTATAGTTGGTATTAAATTGATAACATTTCATCAGCAGCATGTGCATTAGGAATTAAAGTTAAAAGATTAGGCATAACACTATAGCTTGAGAAATACGTACGGTCTTTGAATTCCCTTTATCTCATCAGAGTTAGACTGAAGAATCTTTTTATTTGCCTTAGTTACATTCACTGGAATGTAATAAATCAACTTTTTTTCTAGAACATTATGCAATATGAACAGTATCCTAAATATAGGATTTAAAATAAGACTTCAATATTTTCTACACTCACTTGGATGTGATGTAGGCAATATAGAAAATTTTGCTCTTGGGTGTGGTATAGTTTATATGATTAAATGCTTTATTCATACTCATATGTCAATCTATTAGTGTGCTGTTAATTCAAATGTTACTATGATGTATTTTATCCCCATTAGCACATTTATCACAGGTGGATGTGAAACTTAGACAAAGGTGTATGTTCTCATTAATGATGAGCGGCCTATTCATCTTACCAGAATGTAATTAATGTTAGTTACAATCCTTAATTTTTCACTGTTTGTCATGATGCATATTTAGCATTTCTCTTGTCCTTTATCAACTGGCTCCCTCTTATCACACAGCCAATTCAGAAAGGCATATATTTAACCAACTCTAGCGCTTCATTTTTCAAGTATTTTATACATGTATGTTTCTTGATGTTTGTGGCAGTTCCCATTCTGTGAGACTTCATATTGGACGTAGCAAGTGCAAAACAATAGTAAGGGGATTGTGTGGTCCATCTTATTTTTTTAATGTGTAAGACTAATGTAATTCATTTATTAAATTAAATTTTAAAACTTATAAAGAGATATTCTATTCTGTACTCAGAATCAACTGAATAGAATTGTTTGTTAGATTTCAGAAAAAAACCCCACCAGAGCATTTAAAAAATACATGCATTGTTTTGTATCACACAAATGCATAAATACACATATAGACAAGTATTGCTTCTACTAGACCCTACAAAATGTGCTGTATATATGATAACTCATTTAATTCTCATGACAATCTCCATTGACATGTTATTGAGGTAGATACTATTATTCCTATGTGATAGCTGAAGAAATGGAAAGACAGAGAGGTTAAGTAACTTGCTCCAAACCACACAGCTAGTGAGTGATGGCAAAGGGATCCAAGCCCAGACTGCCCGACCCCAGAGCTTGAGCCCTTGATTTTGCTATGCTGCCTCTCACCTTCATGATCCCTAATGAACTTCACCAGTTAATGATGATACAGTCAGTAAGTATGAGATCTAAACTAAGGTTCTGGATTTTGTTGTACTTAACGATCATTTTTCTATTATTTTGCTTTAATTGTACTCTAATGACATAAATATCTTGAGTAAAATATCTATATACGATTTGTAAAAGAATAGACTTTAAGCTCTTTGAGGCCAGGAAAGGCATTTTATAAATGAATTTTTTACATTTAGGATTCAAAGAACAATGAAAGATCAATTCAAGCATTATACAGGTTACAGTTTTAAGATTATGCTAATCAGGTATCTCAAAGTTTCTCAGATGAGATTCAAGTGTATAGCTGTGTCTCCTCCACTACAAATACCGAAATTTAAAATTCAATCAACCATTTGTGTGTATCAGAATACAGTTACTTGGTATTGAAATAGATATATTCTTTTTTATCATTATTATTATTATTATTATTATTATTATTATTAGTTTCAGGTGTACAAAACAATGTAATAGTTAGACATTAACACCCCTCAAAAAGTGACACCCCCCCGCCCCCAATCTACCACCCCTCCGACATCGCATAGTCACCACAGTTCCACTGACCCCATTCCCTGCAAAATCCACACACTAATTCAAAAAAAATGTATGTACCCCTATGTTTATTGCAGCACTATGCACTGTAGCCAAGAGATGGAAACAACTGAAATGCCCATCGGTAGACGACTGGATTAAGAAACTATGGTACATTTATACGATGGAGTATTGCTCGGCCATAAAGAAGAATGAAACCTTACCATTTGCAACAAAACAGGCATATTCTTAATCTACAACTCAGGTTTCAAAAACTGTAGCTCTGTTTACTTTTCTGTAACTGAACTAAGTTTCTATCTCAGTAGAAACTCAAGCCTTCATCCTGCCCTCTAATGGAATTCATAGTGAAAGGAAGGTTTGCCTAATGGATTCAGGGTAAATTTGGTCAATTTAGGACTTCCTTTCCCCCAGGGGTGGCACGTCACGTGCGTTCCCAAGGGTACGTAGTATCGTGGCCTCTGGGGAAGGCATCTGGTCCTCAGCCTCGGCACCTTCGGAAGCACATGTACCCTGCCTGGTTTCCGGTCATCTTTATCTCTACACGCTGGCAGTATTCCCACCTGGCCCCCAGCCGTCCTATGTGTGGCTGCCTCCCTCTATACCATCCGTAGGACACCCCCAGGTCAGCCAGCTCTTGTCATCCTGCCCACATTGTGCTGGGACCTGCAGGAAGGCATTTCACTGCGCCTGTGTCCTCTCGGGACCTGACAGTGCTCTGGGAGGCGACCTCAGGCCCAGCCGCGTGCATGTTCCACAGTAGTACAAGTGTCACCACCGTGCACCGCGGTTCCACGGGCAGCTCTGTGCTGTCCCCCGCGGCCCAGAGAGCAGGAAGCTGCAGACCCCAAACTCATCTCAGGGTCTGTCACATGCATGCGTGTGACGTCACACACACGCACACACATGCACACACACGATCAGCAGAAGGCACATTGGAGAAAACCCATTTGGGAGGAACAGTCACTAACTTCTCACCATTTTGGTCTCTTTAACTGTTCTTTTTCTCATATTCCACAGACCAGGCAATCTTTTTTTGGGGGACATGGAGGTGGTGACAGGGGCTGCTTCCCCCAAACCATGTGTTCTTCCAAACAGTTCACGTTGCATATCTTGTCCACGGCTTAGATCTTCATGGCTAAGATTTTTGACCCACCCCAACCACCACCTCAGAGAAGGGGAAAAATGCTATTCCGTGTTATCCCTATCACAGTACGGTACAAAAATTAAATACATACCTGTGTCATTAATTGAATACGTCATCTATCTCTTTAAAACGCCTATCTAATGGACAGCCCTAAAGTTGCTTCTTAGTGCTTTCTGGTGTTTATTATTATTGGTGTTCTCCCATTTCTTTAAGACTGCACTCTACCTTTTCTGCTTTTCTCAATTTATTTTCCAAACAGTTTCCCAGTGCTGATTTTGTTTGAACACACTAGTTCTCCCTTACACTGGGGCATGCCTCGCCACACTGGCTGAAAAGCCTTTAAAGAAATACCAAAAGGAACGTAAGCAACCTTCTGTATTTTTCCTCAGTTTTACTGTAGATTTAAGTGTAGCCACTGTCATATTGTAAACATTTTAAAAGAAGGGAGATCTTTTAGTAAATATATTTAGGATATAAAGTAGTTCAAATCAAACTCACGTTGAGTTTGTTCTCTATGTTTGCACGCACCTGGGTCCTCCGAATACGGGAAACTAGAGAGCACTAAGAATACTCTCCCACAGGAATAAAGACGAAACAGGTCTTACCTGCCCACAAAGCAACGTGACCCCACACATAATTATCGTTACAGGTTACCATGAGCTCACGAGATCAATCAAAGACCACCAGAGAAACTTGCAAGCTGTCGGTTTTACAATGTCTGCTTTGTTTTATGTAGACTTTGCTTTTCCTTCTCCAATTATGTTCAAAGGAAACTCCTTGCTCACTGCAAAATTATTCGCAGTAAACCAATAAAGGCAATATGAGTTTTAGTGCTTTTATTTTGAAGATATCATCCTATTTACACCCAAGACACTGGAAAGTAGAAAATATTTTCATGTCTATTTTAAGCAGGGGAGGCACCTATTAGTTGAATCACCTTTCCAGCCTCAGTCAGGAGACTGTCATGGTAAAAAAAAAACAAAAACACAACATACATCTCTCTACTACCAGAGCATGGCTTTGAATTTGTCCCCCTTCTGATACACACTGCAAAGTGGTGAGCCAGCCCGTCTCTGCCAACCTGCGCAACAGCCCTGAGTACGATGCCACCTATTCTTGTTTAATCCACTTCCCCCTGGAGGTTAACTAGACTGATAGCAGCAGCATGAGACCTTGTGTGCAGCAGACCACAACCTCTGGACAGCAGTTCCCTGAGACGAAGCGATGGTTCTTCTTCTGGTTTCCCATCATTCCCAGTATGAGCTTTCTGCAGCGGTTGTGGTCTGCCAATGCTGCTGCCAGGCAGATTTAGGTGAATCAATCTCTCTGCGTGGAGCTGCAAACCAGTGTGTGTCTGCTACACACCAAACCCCTTCTCTCCCTATCCCAGGAGAGGCTTCCCTGTTGGAATGAGGCTCTAAGCTTTGTACAATCAAAAGCCTTTGATTAAATCGGACCCAGTCCTTCTACTTGCCATGGTATTGTGTGACCTGGGAAAGCAGCGGGGCTACAAAACAGCCCAATTTGTCGCTAGGTGGGCTGACAAAGCAGGGCTAAACACACGGTTGATTTCAAGCTATGTTACATCTCCAAGTTGCAAAGCTAGCGATAAAGCAAACCAGAAAAGCATCCCCGTAGGTGAATATTTCTCACAGACAGAGGCCACTCTGCCTCTGAGTGGGCTGTTGTCCTTCCCACTGGGAGTTTTTAAGCCACTTAGGGACAGTGACCATTTGAACAGAAAATTGTTCCTGTTTCTAAATGATTTTTTTTTAAAGGAAAGAAAAGAGAAAAAGGTCCCAGAAAAGATGCTGCTTTTCTGACATCTAACCCATAAAACACGCATATGGTCACACAAAAAGAACCCGTTTGTAAGAATTAACTCAAACAGATATTTGCTTCCTCTCTTTTCACCTGCTGACTGCTTCATCCTCATGCTTTGTTTTTATCTAACAGTGGTATGCATTCTCTCCCCAGCCTCTTAGCCCTCCAGCGAGAAC